>NW_028160668.1:0-125000 GCF_964263955.1 Coregonus lavaretus | reverse complement strand
TTAAGCCAGTACATGTCCAGGCCCGTCTGAAATGCATTTGGATGATCCAGAAGAGGATTGGGAGAATGTCATATGGTCAGATGAAACCAAAATATAACTTTTTGGTAAAAACTCAACTCGTCATGTTTGGAGGACAAAGAATGCTGAGTTGCATCCAAAGAACACCATACCTACTGTGAAGCATGGGGTTGGAAACATCATGCTTTGGGGCTGTTTTTCTGCAAAGGGACCAGGACGACTGATCCGTGTAAAGGAAAGAATGAATGGGGCCATGTATCGTGAGATTTTGAGTGAAACCCTCCTTCCATCAGCAAGGGCATTGAAGATGAAACGTGGCTGGGTCTTTCAGCATGACAATGATCCCAAACACACCGCCCGGGCAACGAAGGAGTGGCTTCGTAAGAAGCATTTCAAGGTCCTGGAGTGGCCTAGCCAGTCTCCAGATCTCAACCCCATAGAAAAACCTTGCAGGGAGTTGAAAGTCTGTGTTGCCCAGCGACAGCCCCAAAACATCACTGCTCTAGAGGAGATCTGCATGGAGGAATGGGCCAAAATACCAGCAACAGTGTGTGAAAACCTTGTGAAGACTTACAGAAAACGTTTGACCTGTGTCATTGCCAACAAAGGGTATATAACAAAGTATTGAGAAACTTTTGTTATTGACCAAATACTTATTTTCCACCATCATATGCCAATAAATTCATTAAAAATCCTTCAATGTGATTTTCTGGATTTTATTTTTCTCATTTTGTCTGTCATAGTTGACGTGTACCTATGATGAAAATTACAGGCCCCTCTCATCTTTTTAAGTGGGAGAACTTGCACAATTGGTGGCTCACTAAATACTTTTTTTCTCCACTTTATGAACATTGACATAAACCCTCTACATACTTGAGTTTCTCCAGTCTGCAGTGTGGATCCTCCAGTCCAGCAGAGAGCAGTCTGACTCCTGAGTCTCCTGGGTGATTGTAGCTCAGGTCCAGCTCTCTCAGGTGTGAGGGGTTTGACTTCAGAGCTGAGACCAGAGAAGCACAGCCTTCCTCTGTGACTAGACAGCCTGACAGCCTGTAAAGAGTCAAATGATATTAAAACCACACTGCTATTCTTTGGTGGTGAAAATAGTGGCAGTATATTTTTTCAACATATTCAGATATATCAGTGTCCTGAAACCTGACATATATATTCATAAATGAATGTATTATTATTAACAATGACAAATGATCGAAGTATTGCTTGTAGATAGAAAAATGCATATTACAAATATTTAAGTAGACTGACCAGAGCAGTTTAAAAATCAGTATCAGTCAAAAGTCAGACAGTGAGGTATCAGATTTAGATTGTATTGAGTATACAGTCCACACCATATCTAGTTTGACAGTGAAGCTAACATTTTAAATGTGGCTCTATACTCCAGCATTTTGGATTTGAGATCAAATGTTTCATATGAGGTGACAGTATATAATGTCACCTTTTATTTTAGGGTATTTTAATACATATCTGTTTCACCGTTTAGAAATGAAACCACTTTATGTATCTAGTCCCCCTATTTGAAGAAGTCATAAGTATTCTGACCAATTCACTTATAGTGTATTAAAGTAGTCAAAAGTTGAGTATTTGGTTGTAAACTTGTTGGTTGCATTTGCAGTTTGTTTTGGTTGTGTTTTGGGTTATGTTTTGCCCAATATTAACTGAATGGTGGATGATGACTGGAGTAATTTTCTGTCTAAGTGAGTAGATAACATGTTTCTAAACACTACTAAATTAATCCTGATGATGCCGTGATTAAGAAAAATCATGAATGAATCATGAATTATAATGAATGAGAAAGTTACAGAGGCTACAACAAAACATGCCAACCTCTCACCATTACCAATAACAGAGGGGGTATGATCCTTGTTCCTCTGTAACTTTCTCATTCATCATCATTCACGATTCATTCATGATTATTCATAATCATGGTAGCATCCACATGAATGTAGAAGTGTTCAGAAACATCTTCTATTCTTACTGACAATACAAGTGAAGTGACTCCAAAATGACAGGACATTATTCACCATTCAGTTTCTATTGGGAAAAACATCATCCAAAACACAACCAAGACAAACTGCAAATGTATTCAACAAGTTTGTAGAATCACAAGCTTGATGTAATCACTGTGGGTAAGGAATATGGGACCAAATACTAAACTTATGACTACTTTAATACAATATAAGTGAATATGTCCAAATTATTATGACTTTTTCAAATGGAAGAACTAGATACATAAAGTGCTTTCATTTCTAAACAGTAACACAGATATGTATGAAAATATCCTCAAATAAAAGGTGACATTCTGTACTGTCGCCAAATATGAAACATTTTATCTCAAATCCAAAATGATGGAGCATAGCACCAAATGTAAAACTGTAAGCTTCACTGTCCAAACACATATGGAGTGGACTAAGTGTGCCTGGTAAACACATGTGGATCTGGTGAACAGTTATCACTTGTTGACCAACTACAGGAATACTGACCTCAGAGTCTCCAGTTTACAGTGGGGATTCCCCAGTCCAGCAGAGAGCAGCTTCACTCCTGAATCCTTCAGGTCATTGTTACTCAGATCCAGCTCTCTCAGGTGTGAGGGGTTTGACTTCAGAGCTGAGACCAGAGAAGCACAGCCTTCCTCTGTGACTAGACAGCCTGACAGCCTGCAAAGAGTCAAATCATATTAAAACCACACTGCTATTCTTTGGTGGTGAAAATAGTGGCAGTATATTTTTTCAACATTTTCAGTTAAATCAGTGTCCTGAAACCTGACATATCTATATATAAATGAATGTATCATTATTAGAAATGACAAATTATCAAAGTATTGCTTGTAGAGAGAAAAATATAAAAGTACAAATATTTGAGTAGACTGACCAGAGCAGTTTAAAAAGCAGTATCAGTCAAAAGACAAACAGTGAGGTATCAGATTTAGATTGTATTGAGTATACAGTCCACACCATATCTATTTTGACAGTGAAGCTAGCATTTTAAATGTGGCTCTGTACTCCAGCATTTTGGATTTGAGATCAAATGTTTCATATGAGGTGACAGTATATAATGTCACCTTTTATTTGAGGGTATTTTAATACATATCTGTTTCACCATTTAGAAATGAAACCACTTTATGTATCTAGTCCCCCTATTTGAAGAAGTCATAAGTATTCTGACCAATTCACTTATAGTGTATTAAAGTAGTCAAAAGTTTAGTATTTGGTCCCAAACTCGTTGGTTGCATTTGCAGTTTATTTTGGTTGTGTTTTGGGTTATGTTTTGCCCGATAGTAACTGAATGGTGGATGATGACTGGAGTAATTTTCTGTCTAAGTGAGTAAATAACATGTTTCTAAACACTACTAAATTAATCCTGATGATGACATGATTAATAAAAATCATGAATGAATCATGAATATTAATGAATGAGAAAGTTACAGAGGCTACAACAAAACATGCTAACCTCTCACCATTAACATCAAATAAAAGGTGACATTCTGTACTGTCGCCTAATATGAAACATTCTATCTCAAATCCAAAATGCTGGAGCATAGCACCAAATGTAAAACTGTAAGCTTCACTGTCCAAACACATATGGTGTGGACTATGTGTGCCTGGTAAACACATGTGGATCTGGTGAACAGTTATCACTTGTTGACCAACTACAGGAATACTGACCTCAGAGTCTCCAGTTTACAGTGGGGATTCCCCAGTCCAGCAGAGAGCAGCTTCACTCCTGAATCCTCCAGGACATTGTTACTCATATCCAGCTCTCTCAGGTGTGAGGGGTTTGACTTCAGAGCTGAGACCAGAGAATCACAGCCTGCCTCTGTGACTCCACAGCCTGACAGCCTGACAGAGAGATATTCATGATTTCACAAACACACTGTTAATTTAACACCAGTAGTGTAGAAGGACAATGGCAGATGCATTTGGCTTATTCTCCCAAACAACATATAGATTCATCTTCCGTCTCCTAGAATTGTATGGTCATATTGTTATACTAATGTGAACATCAATGCACTGATTCAATATGTTTTTCAATAATACATATATTTCTCTAAACTGAATATTTCTTCCTGACGATTAGTACTTAAATGTCATTTTATATACTCACAGAGCAGCTCTGGAGGCTTTGACCACTGGCAGCAGCCTCAGAAGACTGTCCTCTGATCTGGAGTATTTCTTCAGATCAAACACATCCAGCTCCTTTTCTGAAGTCAGCAACACAAAGACCAGAGCTGACCACTGTGCAGGTGACAGTTTGGCTTCTGAGAGACTTCCTGATCTCAGATAGCTTTGGATCTCCTCCACTAGAGAATGGTCATTCAGTTCATTCAGACAGTGGAACAGATTGATGCACCTCTCTGGAGAGGGATTCTCCCTGATTTTCTCCTTGATGTACTTGACTGTTTCTTCATGGCTCTGTGAGCTGCTTCTTGTCTTTGTCAGTAGACCTCGTAAGTGCTTCTGATTGGACTCCAGTGAGAGGCCCAGAAGGAAGCGGAGGAACAGGTCCAGGTTTCCTGTCTCACTTTGTAAGGCTTTATCCACAGCACTCTTGTAGACAGTAACTTCAGTAACTTGCGGTTCGGCCATTAGATTCTCATTGTTGTTGATGAATGAGAGGAACACATATACAGCAGCCAGAAACTCCTGAATGCTCAGATGCACGAAGCAGTACACCTTGTCCTGGTACAGCACACATTCCTCTTTAAAGAGCCGTGTGCACAATCCTGAGTACACTGAGGCTTCATTGATATCAATGCCAGCCTCTTTCAGGTCTTCTTCATAGAAAATCAGATTGCCCTTCAACAACTGTTGAAAAGCCAGTTTTCCCAGTGACAGAATGATCTCTTTATACCAGTGTGGACCTGTCTCTTCTTTCCCAAGATACTTTTCATTCTTCTGTTTGGTATGAAACACCACAAGGTGTATGAACATCTCAGTCAGAGTCTTGGGCATCTCTTCTCTCTTATGTTTCAGCATGTGTTCAAGGACCATTGCAGAAATCCAACAGAAGACTGGAATGTGGCACATGATGTGGAGGCTCCTTGATGTCTTTATGTGTGAGATGATTCTGCTGGCCAGGTCCTCATCACTGAATCTCTTCCTGAAGTACTCCTCCTTCTGTGGGTCATTGAACCCTTCTACCTCTGTCACCTGGTCAACACACCCTGAAGGGATCTTATTGGCTGCTGCAGGTCGGGTAGTTATCCAAAGGAGAGCAGAGGGAAGCAGATTTCCCTTGATGAGATTTGTCAGCAGAACATCCACTGAGGTTGACTCTGTGACGTCACAACAGATCTTGTTCTTCTGGAAGTCTAGGGGCAGTCGGCACTCATCCAGACCATCAAAGATGAACAGAACTTTGTACTTGTCGTAGTTGGAGATTCTTGATTCTTTGGTTTCGATTGAGAAGTGATTGAGAAGTTCAATGAAAGTGTGTTTTTCCTTTTCCATCAAATTCATCTCCCTAAAAGGGAATGAAAATACAAATTGGACATCCTGATTTGCTTTTCCTTCAGCCCAGTCCAGAATGAACTTCTGCACAGAGACTGTTTTTCCAATGCCAGCGACTCCCTTTGTCAGCACAGTTCTGATAAGTTTGTCTTGTCCAGTTAAGGGTTTGAAGATGTCGTTACATTTGACTGCAGTCTCTGGTCTTGCTTGTTTCCTGGTTGTTGTCTCAATTTGTTTCAGCTCATTTTCATTATTGACCTCTCCTGAATCACCCTCTGTGATGTAGAGCTCTGTGTAGATCTTATTGAGAAGTGTTGGGTTACCTCGTTTAGCGTTCCCCTCAAATACACATTGAAACTTCTTCTTTAGATTAGATTTGAGTTCACGTTGGCAAATCACAGCAAGCTCATCTGAATTTAGAAATAACACAGAGGATATTAATATTAAGTCTGATTTAATGCCTACAGTATTGTAAGACTGTGTTATAAGGTTTAAATTATAATAATTTATTCTCTTAACTGTCTGTATAAATCTGTAAATGTTTTCATAATGCATTCCACACTGGTGTGACTGATTTATATCAATATTGGTATTATTGATGGTATATTTTATGTTGTCTCTCTCTCTCTCTCGCTCTCTCTCTCTGTCTAAATTAATCACCGCAACACATCCCTGCTGCTACTTGATGAGGTCACTAGGTGTTGTGTTAAGGCTGCTACAATATCATTGAGTTACACAGCTACTTTATCTGTACTTTAGCTACAGCTTTTAAATGTTTGTTATAAAACGCATTCAACATGAGGCAGACAGCTCTTACTTTTCTCCAGTGTATCAGCAAGCTCCTTCTGGTTCATTTTCCTCAGGACGTGCAGAGTGATCTTCAGAGCCCCCTCTCTGGCACTGCTCTCCTGCTTCTCATCTTCAGCATCCACCACTTCCTTATCCTGCTTCTGACTCTCAAAGCCTTCTGGGAGTTCTGGACTAAGAATCCTCTTGAACAGCTTCAGCTCGTTCTTCACAAATGTCATAATATTCTCTTCAAGCAACTGAAATAAATAAAGTAAATAAGTTAAGCAAGAGGCTAAATGCTTTCTCATTAACATATTAATGAATGATTGACAGATCAACTTTACTTGAGGTAAACAAAAACAAATGTACATAACAGGACCACATACACTGAATATGGAGGCCAGGTCTGTTTGATGACTCTGGGAAGACTGACCACTGAGAATCTCTGACTCTGATCTCTCCTGTTGGTTTCTGTGGACAAAACATGAGATTACATCTCCTCATCCAGGGAGTGCACACACACACACACACACACACACACACACACACACACACACACACACACACACACACACACACACACACACACACACACACACACACACACACAGGGAGGGAATGTAGTGTTTGTTTAATATTGTTTTAGGACTATGAAAATTGAACAAAGGTTTAGCCTATGGATTATGAAAGAAACAAAAATAAATTGTAAAATGGGAGAGGAGAAATGACTAGAGACAGTGTTGTTTAACTCACTGACCATGACCCATGAGTTCTTCTTACCTTTGTTCACTAGAAAAGTCTCCCTCTCTAAACGTTATAGGTTGACACATAGACTTGTCACTCTTCATGGACACACAGCTGGGTACAGGGGAGGCTGGTCTCTCCTGCTTGATTGGGCTTCAACACAACAGAGACAAACATTACGTCTCTCATCTACACTGAGCTCAGATGGGGAAACATATGAAGAGTTTCATTACAAAACGCAATATATCAATTTTCAGAAATGTTTGTAAATTCTGAAAGAGATTGGTGTGTTTTTTCACTATCTAATCATGGCATGGGGTTGTTCAATGACAGACATGTATTTGTTTAAAATCTATCACTTGATGGTTTCATTTCAGAGAGACAAATAATCATGTTTTTTTGCACAATGCTATATATCTGCCTCACTCTCAGAGAAATAAGTAGTACTGCTAGGTTTTACACAGTAATAATATATATCTGCCTCACTCTTAGAGAAATACGTAGTACTGCTAAGTTTTACACAGTCAAATGTGGTCGACCGGCTCGATTTGATGTTATGTAGTAAAATTTGAAATGTTTATTTTTTATTTTTTTACATTGGATAAAAGTAGAGACTCAGCTAGAAAAAGGTATATCATACACTACAGTTGAGGAACAATGGGAAAGTAATTCTGCTTTGAAAGATGATAAACTTGTAACCTCACTTTTGAGAAAATGGCATTTGAATGTTTTGGTTCACCTACTGGAGAGCTCTTCTTTATCTACAGTGGTGTTACTTTGGCAGATAATGTCACGCATCTAAATAAATAGTATATATATATAGTTAACTAAATGTATGGTGTTTTTGGTTTATGTCAGTTTCATTGTTTGTAAATACTATAAATGGTTATTATATGGTTGTAAGTGGTAAAATGAACTAGAAAGTCATATTTTGCGATTCTGAGTAATTACTACCTTAGTAAGGATATACTTTATTCAGTACTACTGCAGTTACTAAATAATTCCAATAGATGGCAGCATAAGACCACGAATGACATTTCAGAAGCTCAGTTTAGTTTTCTCCCTGGATACACCACCACTCCCCCTCACAGGAAAACTCCTGCACACGCTTTTTACTGTCCCTTTCCACACTGCTAACGCAAGAGGAACGACTGAAAAAGCATTTAACAGATTACTGTGAAATAATATAATGATGATTCATGTTTATTATTACCTGTTTTTATGCTCATGTTTTGAAATTATTCTTCATTACTATAACGATTATCAATAAGCCTGAACATTAATTTAGTCACCTCTGGTTGAGAAAAACATATTTTCCTAGTACATTCATTGTCAGATTCATCAACCAGCAGCGAGCACTCTGCCTTCTAGCACAAGTGAGGGGCATGTTGAGGTACATTTGCTAACCGGGAGGGTTGCACGATCTAATTTATTGGCGGGCTGGAAGACGCACTCTTGTCTTATCTATTCCGAGGTTGTTTAATCGTAATATTAGATATTTTAAAATGCATGTATCCTAGGGTTGAGGTTGGAGCATCTGACTAGTGATTATTTACCCGGGGTTCAACACCTGCTATAGTCACAATTTAATTGCTCTTCCAAAAGCATCACAGGCCTAATACGAGATATATAGCTAGCTAAAGTAATGAGTGACCATTTCAGAAAATCATGGGACATATAGTATTTGGTTGCATGCTATTTTATGTTAATCATATTGCTGCTTGTAGCCTATAACTGATGCTTCGTGGTCTTATGCTGCAATCTATTGGAAATATTTAGCTATTAAAAGTTATTAATTCACGTACAGACGTTGGTGAGGCAGCTGAGAAATAAAGTGTATTAGATCAGTCTCAATCCTGCCCCACGCCAATTGCTGGACTTTCACACAGAGGTTACTAGGTCACCCAATTCAAACCACATTTTAAAAATAAAACAAATGTGTCTTATTTATCAAGTGTTCTGT
This sequence comes from Coregonus lavaretus, assembly GCF_964263955.1. Lineage (NCBI taxonomy): Eukaryota > Metazoa > Chordata > Actinopteri > Salmoniformes > Salmonidae > Coregonus > Coregonus lavaretus. The sequence continues at coordinate 116,024 of NW_028160668.1, read as the reverse complement.
CTTGCAATTATACATATAATAAAATAACAACAAAATAATCAAAACACTATTTAATAGTATAATTGAATTTACTAAGATAATATTATTACTAAAATAATTTCTAAAAGTGTTCTAGGCTACCCTACCCTAGAATTAGGGGTTAGGGTTATGGCTAAAATAGGTTATAAGTAGGGTAAGAGTTTCTGTATAGCACTTTGTGACATCTACTGGTGTAAAAAGGGCTTTATAAATACATTTCATTGATTGTTAGGTTTAGGGTTTTTATGGCAAAAAACAGTATGGGTTTATAGCACTCTTGCGCCTCCCTTTGGCCATCTGTGGGTACTACATAACTCATTCATTATATTTTTTACATTTTTACATATTTAGCAGATGCTCTTATCCAGAGCGACTTACAGTTAGTGAGTGCATACATTATCATACTGGCCCCCCGTGGGAAACGAACCCACAACCCTGGCGTTGCAAGCGCCATGCTGTACCAACTGAGCTACATGACACTTGCTAGGCTCATAATCTGAGGTAGCAACTGTGTCAGATCTACAAATCTATTAGCTAGACCACCCGATTAGACAACAATCACCCCATTATATCCATTTGGTTTGCAACTCAGTGAACCTGTGCAGCATTCGCTCAATTTGATGCTTATGAACGAATATTTCGATGCATATCAAATTACCCAGCAGCCATTTAGAAACAACAAGTCATCAGAAAAATGGTTATTTCTTAATTAAAAAATGTCTTCTGGCTGTTTAAAATCGGCCACATCTTGAAAAAGAGGACAGGGACATGCGTTTTGTTTAGATTGTATACTTTTTTCTTAAAACAAATATGTTTAACCATGACCAGAAAATGTTTAACGTTTGATGGCTATCAGCCAGCCATCGCCTCTTATGCAGTTTCTCACTTCACTTTGCGCCAGACAACACCTTTTAGAATGTGGCTCACCACAACATGTACTCAGGTTAACAGTGAGCGCGCTCACCAAGTAACCGTAACCTTGTTAATAATAAGTTACCTGAGGTAAACCTACAGGGTTAATGCTCACCAAGTAGCCGTAACCTTGTTAATAATAAGTTACCTGAGGTAAACCTACAGGGTTAACGCAGGCAGGTCTCATTGATAACAATAGTGAAGCTGGCATTGTGACGCAGAACAATGGGCTGGGAATAGAATGTTCTGAAGGCGAGTCGGTGTCACGGAGCTCAATAGAACTAATAGGAGCTGGTAGGGTGAAAAATGCCCTAAAATAAGGCTTGTTTTTTCGCGATTACTTCATAACCAGGGACAGAAGGTAATATTATGAAACTGGGCTCCATGGCGGATGCAATGAACTACCGTATTTTCCGCACTATAAGGCACACCGGATTATAAGGCGCACCTTCAATGACTGGCTTATTTTAGAACTGTTTTCATATATAGGGCGCACCGGATTATAAGGCGCATAGAATAGAAGACAGTCAAACGATTGACTGGGGTTGCGTTATGCATCCACTAGATGGAGCTGAGCTAAAGGGAATGTCAACAAAATAGTCAGATAAAGTCAAACTTTATTAACATTTACATTTTACATTTTAGTCATTTAGCAGACGCTCTTATCCAGAGCGATTTACAGTTAGTGCATACATTATTTTTTATACCCCCCGTGGGAATTGAACCCACAGCCCTGGTGTTGCAAACACCATGCTCTACCAACTGAGCTACATCCCTGCCGGCAATTCCCTCCCCTACCCTGGACGACGCTGGGCCAATTGTGCGCCGCCCCATGGGTCTCCCGGTCGCGGCCAGCTACGACAGAGCCTGGATTAAGCGTTCTGACAACACCGTTCACTCCCATGGTAACGTTGTTCAAACGTTAATGTGCATATTAACAATATCTCCCAGCCTTGCTCACTCTTCTCCCAAACGTGGAGGGGAACTTTTCCCTGATTCAGTAAACACGTAGTAAAAGAAACAGTCTGATACCACTAAATCAAACGTTAGTGCATAACTCAACATTGTTCAGTTACGTATAACACGTAAAGCTCACTTTTTCAGTTCATTCCCCGTCCACGAATCCCTCGAATTCTTCTTCTTCAGTGTCCGAATTGAACAGTTGGGCGACTACGGCATCCAACCTGCCCGGCTCCCTCTCGTCATTATCCGAGTCAGTGTCGCTGCTGTTGCCTGGCAGTTTAGAGATTATTTTTGAGATTATTTTTGAGATTATTATTTAAATGGCATATTATTATTCCTGCCTTCGTGAAAGCTTGGACCACAGTTGAGACTGATATATCAGCCCATTGATTCATTAATGTTGAATTCTCTCGCTGCTGCTCTATTCCCATATTCTACTGCGTGACCGACAGCCTTGAGCTTGAACTCTGCGTCGTAAGCGTGTCTCTTGAAAGCTGCCATTTTGGGGTCTTTATACACAGACAAGTGGTGTGGGACTGTGAGTAAGCACAGTACCAGTGTTTACTGACAACGGTAGCCGTAATGCTGCAAGCGGTGCGGCTTTGTAGTTTACCAGTCGTACTGAAACATTTCATTATTATTAAATTGTTTTTATTGGTTTTTCATACTGAAACATTTTGACAGAGCGCCTTGAGCGGCGTGTAAAACCAGCATGGATCAACCAATTAACCAATTGATCCATATATAAGGTGCTCCGGATTATAAGGCGCACTGTCGTTTTTGGAGAAAATTAAAGGCTTTTAAGTGCGCCTTATAGTGCGGAAAATACGGTAATTTTGTTGTAAAAAACGTTGTAAAAAATGTAACTTGAGGCGCCCCGAAAAGAATACTCAAAAAGTTCAGTCCTTGGACACAGAGGGGTTAAACACTAAAGTTACCGTCCATCTAGTGAAGAGAGGAGAACCGGACAGAGGGATGGTAGGTAGCCAGCATCCGTCAACGAGAGAGGGAGAAGCCCTCCACGGTATTTAACAGGTGGAAGAAACAACCAGGGAGCTCCATCGGTCCACAAGAAATGCAGGCAGCCGGTGATGATGTAGTGGTAGTTAGGATAACTAGGATGCTGCTGGTAGAGTAGCTAGCTTAGCTAGCTGTACCGACTAGCTTGGCTAACTAACAGGTCGTTCGTCTGTCCCTCGAGGATGATGACGAATCCGGTGAACCACAAGATGAAACAAGGATAGCGAGTGAAAAGGATCTGGCTACACTCATACTGTCACTGACCATTACGCAAAAAAGCTAATTGAACAAAAAACTTAGGTGCCTCATTTTTCATTTACATTTTAGTCATTTAGCAGACGCTCTTATCCAGAGCGACTTACAGGAGAAATTAGGGTTCAGTGCCTTGCTCAAGGGCACATCGACAGATTTTTCACCTAGTTGGCTCGGGGATTAGAACCAGCAACCTTTCAGGTTACTGGCACAACGCTCTTAACCACTAAGCTACCTGCCCCCTCAACACTGTAACAAACTCCGTCGTTGTTCCCCAACATCACCTCAGACCACTCTGCGCGCAACTGGACAATATGCTTGGCGCCACACCGTACGTGGACGCGTACAGTTCCAGAACGCGGACATGCGTAGAGCAACCCAATAAACTAAACAGTCTTTACACTGGCTTACATTAGTAATATTCATTTATTTATTTTTATATGTAAAACAAACATTCAAAGTTTTTTATAACAATATTTTGAGAACTGGGCCCATATCCACAAAGTATCTCAGAGTAGAAAATTGGTCGTATAAGTGCTGAGAGTTAAGACATTTTACTCTTATGGGTATAAATGAATGCATAGCATTTTGTCTTCGTTTTGGCAGATTAACTCATGCTTATTTCTAAAGATTAACTCAGGTTTTGGCCCAGCGGCTAAGGAGTTGGAGCAGTGGCAGGAGTTGGACCTATGGCAGAAAGGTGGCTGGTTCGAATCCCGTGCCGGGCGCTGGAAAAAACAGGTGGAGTTGATCTGACCACTGGAGGGCTGCTGGGTTCACATCCTCAAAACATTCACCTTTCGTTGATCAGAACTCTAGAGGTTCTTCTTCACTGAACCCAAAAATATATCTAACTTTTAGTGGTTCCATAAGGAAGTGATAGAATTATTTTTGGTTCTATAAGGAACCTTATTTTCTAAGTGTATAATAAACAAGTTTTTCTTTTGATTATTTAATTACCTACATCATGTTTTTTCAAGTTATCCCTTTGGAGCGCAACATCACGTTGTTAAAAAATAATCCTATATTGGCCATGGCTATAAATTGGGCAATTGAAGGCATCTAGGGGGAAATATGTGTTCGATGAAAATGCCTACGATGCCAAAGATATTTAGAGTTGTAAAACGGGTGTGAAGAGTGTGTTGGTATAACGGTAATATTGTCAAAATTCTGCTTGTAACAACCATCAGAATTGGTTAAAGAAATATGCATCCCATTATATTAGGCAATAATGAAGAGTAGGCAAAGTGGTCGTGTCGTATTAAAATTCTATCAAATGTCTTCCATTGCAACGAGTCCAGTCAGGGTGCTGCAGAACCCCTGCAGTACCTCCGCGGACCCCGGATTGAGAACTCCTGATTTAGCAGATACTCTAATCCAGAGTGATTTACAGTAAGTGCATTCATCTTAAAATAGCTATTTATTTTGTAAATAAAATTAATAAATTCTTCATAAAATTGTCATCTCACCTCTTAGCTTTGGTGTCATGTCCCCCAGAGAGACTCGATTTAGAGGCAGGGACCCCCTCCTCTCTCTCCCCAGACAGACTCATTTTAGAGGCAGGGCCCCCCTCCTCTCTCTCTCCAGAGAGACTCATTTTAGACCACTGACCCCTAAACAGAGATGCAGCATGTTGGTTGTGGTGAACACAGTGACAACTCATTCTAGAATGTCAATTGTTCTCTTTTACTCATGATCTCTTAGAAATAAAACATTTACTAACAGACATATCCAAACAGTCGGGTGATTTAATTTAATCACATGAACATTGTTACGTTCCCAAGAAATAAAACATTGTCTCTCAAACAGAAGAAGGAACTAACAAAGAGTCATTAACAACAACCAAAATGAAACAGGTGGTTTTAGGAGGGGTTCTGAAAGACACTCATGGGGGTGTCCACTAGTGATGGGAATCAGAGGCTTTCTAAACGCTTTGGGGCTTTCACCAAATTGTGCCGAAAATGCCATGGATAGATTAGAGTGCTAATAAACAACATTTAGTTAGAATGTGGGGTTCGCTTTTTGCCTCCAGGTTCACTATGTTTTGAAAAACGATGCATATGTGACTTTCAACGTGGCACCGTCATAGGATGCCACCTTTCCAACAAGTCAGTTCGTCAAATTCCTGCCCTGCTAGAGCTGCATGTTTGTTGCTTTATGTAATGGCAGATATGTTAATGCTTTATGTCATGTATTTTATCTATTGAAATATCATTTTGATATAGTTAAAAATGTAGTTTCATGGTCATTTATTATGTTTTCCAGAATCTCCAACCAAACTCTGAGATCAGTCTCTCCAGTGCCCAGTCATCTGTCCATGAAGAGTGACATCTCTATGGATCATCCTATACATTTTAGTGATAAATCAGGGACCTTTGACCCCAGGTAAGTTACTGGTCAGAATTGATGATATTACTATTGAAGAGGAGAATCTTCTAGATCTGAAACCAGATGTATTTTGTGTATCTGAGCATATCATTTGTTGTTTATGTTACATATTTTAATACACTGAGTGTACAACATTTTCCACAACATTTCCAACGGAGACCATCAGGTTGGTAAGTCTGTAGCTCAAACTGTAGCTCAAACCTACTGTGATGACGACCTAACTTTATAATAGTTCGTAGCCTACCTAGCAGAATCTGCCCGTCTTTCTTTCAAAATCAACACATTTATCCGTCTTCTAATGCAGTGGTGTAAAGTACTTAAGTAAAAATACTTTAAAGTACTACTTAGGTCGTTTTTTTTAGGTATCTGTACTTTACTATTTATATTTTTAACAACTTTTACTTTTACTTCACTACATTCATAAAGAAAATAATGTACTTTTTACTCCATACATTTTCCCTGACACCCAAAAGTACTTGTTACATTCAGAAAATGGTCCAATTCGCACTTATCAACAGAACATCCCTACTGCCTCTGATCTGGCAGACTCACTAAACACAAATGCTTTTTTTAAATGATGTCTGAGTGTTGGAATGTGACCCTGGCTATCCGTAAATGAAAATAACAAGAAAATTGTGCCGTCTAGTTTGCTTCATATAAGTAATTTTAATTTTAATTATTCCTACTTTACTTTAGCAATTACATTTACTTTTGATACTTAAGTATATTTAAAATCAAATACTTAGTAGTGTTTTACTGGGTGACTTTCACTTTTACTTGAGTCATTTTCTATTAAGGAATCTTTACTTTTTCCACCACTGTTCTAATGTTCCATATGCGCCACAGTTTGAACAGACATTTTGTAACTGCGTAGGCTACAAAGTCACTTTCAATTTCAAGTAAGGAAATAAAGTTATAACGGTGACTGGGTAAATTAGTTTTCCATTGGCCGGCTCCCCGGGTGAGCAGAGTTGGCACGTTTTAGACCATTCCATTGGTCATTAAACTAAATGTCCACCAGGTTTAGCTGTGCTTTTTTCCCTCCAAAATGTGAATTACTGTAGGCCTTAAATAATTGTAAACAGGCCTACAAATCCAAAAGGTTTAAATTTGAGAATGTTCATTTGTATGCCTCAAATATTAAACTGTCTTAAATTATCTGATGATTAGTTGAATCAGGTGTGTAAATGCTGGGCAAGAACAAAAGGATTGAGAAACCCTGAGATAAACATAAAACCCTATCATTTAAAAGCTCCACCATCTTCACCAGACGTTTGACTGATAACATGTGATAACACTTTGAAAACTGCTGTCTGTCAGCAACTAAACTCAAGCAGCAGTTCTACTAACTAGTAATATCTCATTCCAGTTATTCATTCTCTTACTCTGTCCTTTAGAATAGATTATTATTCAGAAATACTTAGAAATACTCACTTTATTTTTTTGTTCTCTCCATATAGTGTTTTCTGCTCAGTCGTCTCAAAATGGATCCTGTACAAAAGAACAACTTTACTTCCTTTTTCAGCTCAACCGTCTCCCCATCCTGATAATAAAGTGTTTTATTGGTATCTTCCACTAGATGGCAGTAAACACCTGCTGTAACTAGACTACGACTATGTGTTCGGTTTCATACATGCAGTTTCCCAGAGGAGGAGTGCTGATCTAGGATCAGGTCCCCCCTGTCCATCTAATCTGTTTCATTATGATCTAAAAGGAAAAACTGATCCCAGATCAGTACTCCTACTCTTTATGAATACTGTCACAGGTGACTCCTCAAGATGAGGCTCATGATTTAAAAGTTATATTCTTTAAGAATCAATTAATATCATTAATTGAACTGCTTTGCCATGAACAGATCTGTGAGGTCTTAACTTAAAGGTACTATATAGACTTTATGGTCATTTAAATGGGGTTGAACATTCATCCCATCAGATTGTGTAAAGGATTTTATGAGTTCAGAAAAATACTGACTTGGAAGCATCTCTCTGACCTCACCCTGCTGAAACACACCAGAGTAAAGACCACAAATCTACAGTTATATGCTTTTCTGTTTTTACCCGCTTTTACAGCCGATGTGTGCACTGGCATCCATATGAATCAGTGGAAAATACAGACTAGTTAGCCATCTCCCAATAGATGGACCCCACGCAGAACTTTCAGCAATGCAGCATCTTCAGTAAGCGAGTATTCCAGACACTCTCTTCTTATGAACCAGTTGCTATTAAATGAAGGTTTTTGGACAGAAAACCTGCGGCTACGGTAGGATTCTAGCGTAATCTGGGCTGGCACCTCTGTTCCAAGATAGTCAGGAACAGTCGGAGGTGGAGGGGGCTGTGGAGCCATTATCCTGGCGGTGCTTGTGGAAGGGTGGGTAGGCTCTGCACACGGAGCTAACTGGAGCTCGGCAGCATCATCACTAGGCAGGCCTAGGCAGTTTTACTTACTGCCTAAAATACATATCTCCTGAGACGTTGGCGGTTCCCTACGGCTGACCAATAGTAAGTGATTGTGTCTCAGAATCTTCCTGTATTGCTGATTATATTGACTTTTATATCAACCCTCTATCACAGAAACACCCCAGGTATGTTAAGGATAGCTATGAATGCAGGGTTTATTACTATTGTATTACTCTTTATATTAACTTAGTTACTGACTTGTTCTATTGTTGTTGTCAAAAGGTTAACCTGCTAGTCAGCATTTCATTGCACTGTTAACTCCATGTATATGACAAATAAACCAACTTGAACTTAGAAGGGAAGGGGGAGGACAGCCAGAAAGGGAGGGGAAAAGATGGCCAGCTAAATTACAGTATGTGTCCTCAAATGTTATGTCATCTAAACATCTCACATTAGCTGGAAGAACTGACAAATGAAATGAATCATAGAGGTCTTATAACTTATTCCATTCTACAGGTCCATTGTTTTGTCTCATGTCTCTTTATATTCATATACCCTAGGGACCATGTAGCTGTATTGAAATCACCTTGTTTTATAACCTTCTTTGTTGCTCAGTGGTACTTCAATTGGCCGGACCATGCCCAATTCTTTCACACGGTAATGCTCCAGCATCCACTCAGAGCTTATGCATCTAATGCATTCCTCAAATACTGCAGAGTTGTTGAGCATGTCCCTGAGATCGTCATGTTCAACCACGTTTATTTGCTTATTTGTAAGATGAAACCTGAGGGGATCACTGTAGTGTGTCATAAATGCATCAAAAATGGTTCAGAGGTCCTCAACAATGCTATTCTATACCGTAGCTGGGATGCAGTGTTCTTTCATGATTTTCAAAATAAAAAGACAAATATTGTTTTTGAGACCTTCAATTAGCTGCTCAGTGTTGATCTCTGTGGCTGGAACATATTCAGCCTCTGGCAGACTCTCTACATTGCTCATGTCATCTTCAATGGGATCAGTCCCCGTCTCAAATACATCATGAGGGCAATTCTCATCTAAGTTGGGGCTTAAAAGCTCTGGTCAACATCTTTGACTGGGAAGCACATTTATTTAGCCAGAAGTTGACAGGTTTGTTGACATAACATAAAATGTATTACCTTCAGTAACTCCAACTGGTGGACAATGTTGGGAGTGCTGTGTGTTCTCACGGCACAAGTGGCACAGAAATATTTATCTGAGCCACAATCCCCACAGCGCCATAGCTCAGCCTCCTCCAAAACTCTACACACACTGCAGATGGCGTTGGGTGGAGGACATTCCAGTTCCACTGCAGGCATGTGGAGTAGCTCCCTCAACCCCTTCCAGGCCTCAACATCCGCTGCCTGCAACATCGTATTGTTTTGAACAGAAGCATTACCAGGCAACATTGGAATTAGTTTCTGAGTGACAGTGAGGAGAACCATTACCAGGCAACATTGGAATTAGTTTCTGAGTGACAGTGAGGAGAACCATTACCAGGCAACATTGGAATTAGTTTCTGAGTGACAGTGAGGACAAAGCAGGGTTCCCCCAACTCGCGGGGCGAATTTGGCCCATGGGCGGTTCTATTTGCCTCCCCAAGTTTTGTGAGGCATTATTTATTTATTTAATTAAATTATTTTTCTTGTTGGACATAAAAGACTGTAAAAAGACCAGGAAATCAGCTCCAAGTGATTTGTATGTAATAAATCTGTTCAAGTATCCCCATGTATAATAGAGGTACCTGATTGTAATCAAGGTTTGAGTGATTATATTTTAGTCAAACATTATATCTGTTCGGCTTCTTGCAGTCAATTTGCAGTCTACAAATTATTTGTAATTATATTCCGGCCCCGCAACTATCCGCTCAAGAGAAAATCTTCACGCGGCTGAATCTAGTGGATGATCCCTGGGATAAAGGGCTGAATCTAGTGGATGATCCCTTGGATAAAGGGCTGAATCTAGTTGATGATCCCTGGGATAAAGGGCTGAATCTAGTGGATGATCCCTGGGATAAAGGGCTGAATCTAGTTGATGGTCCCTGGGATAAAGGGTTGAATCTAGTGGATGATCCCTGGGAAAAAGGGCTGAATCTAGTTGATGATCCCTGCGATAAAGGGCTGAATCTAGTGGATGATCCCTGGGATAAAGGGCTGAATCTAATGGATGATTCCTGGGATAAAGGGCTGAATCTAGTGGATGGTCCCTGGGATAAATGGCTGAATCTAGTTGATGATCCCTGGGATAAAGGGCTGAATCTAGTTGATGATCCCTGGGATAAAGGGCTGAATCTAGTTGATTGTCCCTGGGATAAAGGGCAGAATCTAGATGATGATCCCTGGGATAAAGGGCTGAATCTAGTTGATGATCCCTGGGATAAAGGGCTGAATCTAGTTGATGGTCCCTGGGATAAAGGGCTGAATCTAGTTGATGATCCCTGGGATAAAGGGGGGGGGGGGGGGGGGATTCCAGGCACCCAAATAATTATTATCCGGTGAAACAATTCAGTTTACTGTGCTGTGGTTTCTGGTTCATTAACTTCACCATGTATTGTTCTAAGCTGCGGTCTCATTCTACACATGGTGTATTTATTTATCATTCTTTCTGTGAGGGAGTAGGCATGCTGGACATGGCCTTCCAGGGAGTAGGCATGCTGGACATGGCCTTCCAGGGAGTAGGCATGCTGGACATGGCCTTCCAGGGAGTAGGCATGCTGGACATGGCCTTCCAGGGAGTAGGCATGCTGGACATGGCCTTCCAGGGAGTAGGCATGCTGGACATGGCCTTCCAGGATCCAATCAAAGGCACTAGATCTAAGTAAGATGACTCTTAGTCTTGACACAATGCCAGTTTGTGCCCAGAGACTGCTAAGGTTTTTGTCAATGATGTCCTCCATCTTTGTTAGCATCACCCTCAGCAGTGGAGATGGCTCCACCAGCCTTCTCAGTGTAGTGCTTCCTTTTGATAAAGGTTGTTGAATCAGAAGATCCTTTAGCATAGTTATGCTCAGAACCACAATCTTTACCTTCTGAACCTTAAAAACTGACCTAAAGTCAGATACATTTAGACAAACCACCATGTGAGCAGCAAGTGTAGGGTTAATGGAGTGAAGTGGGGGATGGGTAGGACCACCAGTATCAACTATATGTCTATGAATGCATTACTATTAATGCAGTACTAAAACGGATGGATGCTCTTCATCAACACCATCTCACCTGTGAAACTAGATATCAGCAATCAATCAACAAGACTAATGAAATGGAGCAAATGAAGACATTAGAACTGCTAAAGGTCAGATATTATATTCGGACACCAATTTCCTACTGGTAGATTTTGTACATGATCTGTCAATCCTGAGAGCAACGCCCTCTCTCCTCCTCTTCCCCCATCTCTCTTTGCTGGGGTGAAGTTTCCCCTAGATACAGATCTAGGATCAGCTTCCCCTCCCCCAAACCTAACAAGGATCATTAGTGGGAGGAATTTAAACCTGATCCAAAGCCAGTGTCTATTTGGGAAACTTGTCCCCTCCCCCACAACTCTACATGTGGATGCGGCTTCCTCCATCTCACCATGTTCACAAAGAAAACGGCAGTGTATTTCAGCTGTAAGTATTTTGAAGTTACTAGCTATATTATTTGAATTGAATTTACCTAGCTTCATTATTATTCAACCAGTAGAGAGGCCTCTGTGTAGTTGGAGAAAAATACTATTTACAGATGAGCTTTGGGTTTCTAGGTATGTTTAGTCCCAGGTAAGTTAAGTGATCATGCACCACTTTAAATGGTATCCTCTCTAGCTCACTTGTTGTAAAATTATCTGAGATGCACATGAGGTCACTTTTTCCCCAATTTATTGAATTTCCAGATAGTTTGCCAAATGAATTGATTAAGTCTAGTAGGTTAGGGACAGAGGCTACTGGGTCTGAGAGGTATAAAAGCACATCGTCTGCATATAACGAAATGATGCTTTCTATGTTTCCTACTTTAAGACCTTGGATATTAGGATGATCCCTTATTTGTATCGCCAGGGGTTCAAGGGAGACAGCGAAGAGCAGAGGACTGAGTGGGCAACCCTGCTGGACAGATCTCGGTAGTTCAAAGGGACTGGATTTGTCTCTGTTGGTCAGAATAGAGGATGTTGGGCAGGCGATCTCCTCCAGTCGCATGTCATTCCCTTTTGTTTTATGGCAGACTCATATGAAATAATATGACCTCTCATAACCACTTGAAAAGGTTCCTATAGTTAAATGTGCAACCAGAGGGAAAAAAAACTCTAGACCACCTTTACTCCACACACAGAGACGCATACAAAGCTCTCCCTCACCCTCCATTTGGCAAATCTGACCATAACTCAATCCTCCTGATTCCTGCTTATAAGCAAAAACTAAAGCAGGAAGCACCAGTGACTCGGTTAATAAAAAAGTGGTCAGATGACACAGATGCTAAGCTACAGGACTGTTTTGCTAGCACAGACTGGAACATGTTCCGGGATTCTTCAGATAGCATTGAGGAGTACACCACATCAGTCACTGGCTTCATCAATAAGTGCATCGATGATGTCGTCCCCACAGTGACCGTACGTACATACCCCAACCAGAAGCCATAGATTACAGGAAACATCCGCACTGAGCTAAAGGGTAGAGCTGCCGCTTTCAAGGAGCGGGACTTTAACCCGGACGCTTATAAGAAATCCCGCTATGCCCTCCGACGAACCATCAAACAGGCAAAGAGTCAATACAGGACTAAGATTGAATCGTACTACACTGGCTCTGACGCTCGTCGGATGTGGCAGGGCTTGACAACTATTACAGACTACAAAGGGAAGCACAGCCGCGAGCTGCCCAGTGACACAAGACTTCCAGACGAGCTAAACCACTTCTATGCTCGCTTCGAGGCAAGCAACACTGAAGCATGCATGAGAGCACCAGCTGTTCCGGATGACTATGTGATCACGCTCTCCGTAGCCGATGTGAGTAAGACTTTTAAGCAGGTCAACATTCACAAGGCCGCATGGCCAGACGGATTACCAGGAGGTGTCCTCCGAGCATGTGCTGACCAACTGGCAAGTGTCTTCACTGACATTTTCAACATGTCCCTGACTGAGTCTGTAATACCAACATGTTTCAAGCAGACCACCATAGTCCCCGTGCCCAAGGACTCTAAGATAACCTGCCTAAATGACTAACGACCCGTAGCACTGACGTCTGTAGCCATGAAGTGCTTCGAAAGGCTGGTCATGGCTCACATCAACAGCATTATCCCAGAAACCCTAGATCCACTCCAATTTGCATACCGCCCCAACAGATCCACAGATGATGCAATCTCTATTGCACTCCACACTGCCCTTTCCCACCTGGACAAGAGGAACACCTACGTGAGAATGCTATTCATTGACTACAGCTCAGCGTTCAACACCATAGTGCCCTCAAAGCTCATCACTAAGCTAAGGATCCTGGGACTAAACACCTCCCTCTGCAACTGGATCCTGGACTTCCTGACGGGCCGCCCCCAAGTGGTAAGGGTAGGTAACAACACATCTGCCACACTGATCCTCAACACGGGGGCCCCTCAGGGGTGCGTGCTCAGTCCCCTCCTGTACTCCCTGTTCACCCATGACTGCATGGCCAGGCACAACTCCAACACCATCATTAAGTTTGCCGACGACACAACAGTGGTAGGCCTGATCACCGACAACGATGAGACAGCCTATAGGGAGGAGGTCAGAGACCTGGCCGTGTGGTGCCAGGACAACAACCTCTCCCTCAACGTGACCAAGACAAAATGAGAAAATCTCGAAGAATATACCTACAGTATGTGGATAAAAAATAGGTGATCTCAGTTAGCCAATGCGAGAAAAGCAGTGAATGAAAGAAAACATGAGCCTGATCAGCCGATCCAGGCAGTGGCAGTACAGGTAGAGGAGGAAAAGGAGGAGGCCGGCAGCAGCACGTCGAGACGCACATTAGTTGAGATGAAGATGACAGCTAGCAGCGATCAACCAGACAGACAGACAGCCAACAGTGGCTTTTATTCCACATGTCACAAAGAAACCAACTTGTACATGATTTGATTTGCCCTAAGTGTCTAAACACTGCACTGAAAATCACCATAGACCCCCACCAACCAGGGATTCTGTAATTCTGTCATGATAGAATGTGCACCCTGAGAAGGTGATCGTAATGCATTTAGGAGGAGTGTTTACACTTCCTCCAGGCTGCAGGAGGGCTCCAGGGGAGATGTGGCATTTTATATAAATGTGAGGATGGTTCTTCTAGCACACAAACTTGGACTTGGTTATGCAGCTCTAAAGAAAATAAACAAAGTCCTAGGGATTCCTTCCTTGCGTCTCAGCTCATATCAGAGACATGACAGGAGAGTGACAGGTCAATAAAAAGGGAGAGTAGCCCATTATTGTCAGGTGACTTGCTGTGGATAAATAATATTTAGTAGCCAACTGTGATTAGTGAGAAATTAGCTTTACATAAAGTAAATGCATGCTGATATGCTAATATGTACACAGGGTAACATGCTGATATGCTAATATGTACATAGGGTAACATGCTGATATGCTAATATGTACATAGGGTAACATGCTGATATTTAGTCCTGCAGTTATGACTGTAATGTCGACAGACATCATAATAAGTACTTCCCCCCCCCCACTTTAGTTTCAGAGATTCAGAGAGGGCAACAGCCAATGGGGAGTGCTGCAAAGCTAATTAGAATACGCAGATATAGACCCAGACATGGCAGAGTTGCTGAAGGAGGATGAGGATGCCATCATAGACATTCATGGATCCTTTGATGGCTCTTGGCACAAGAGAGGATTTACTTCCAACTACGGGATAGGTGTGTACATTGGTGCTGGTACCAGCCAGCCCTAGAAAATGGTGAAGATCCACCCAGTCACAAAAAACATGGAGGCCATACATTCTTTAATTGAGAGGATGCACAGAAAATGGTACCTGTATATCATAGGTTGTCAAATGATAACATCCTCAAAAGAATGTAGCACGGAGGAACCCAGAATGCAAATGAATGTCTGAACTCTAATATGGTCGCGATGCCCCAAAACTGTCTTCGTGGTCAAAAGCCTCATTGCCAGTATGGCAGTAGCCACGTCCAATGAGGGAGCCACTGCTATATCAGATGGGATGGACTAATTGTGTATTGGCAGCACTTTGGTGACACTGGCAGCAATCAGAGAGGAGTTGTGAGAGCTGATGCTGCTTCAATGGAGTGTGACAAGGGGAGGCGCAGGTCACATGACACAGTCAAGAAAGTAAAGCAGCACCAGCAACAACTCAAAGAGGGCCATACATATGGGGCAGGCATAGCTGATTACTATTCTGCACATTTCAACAGCCATACAAAAGCCTTGGATGTGACAAATTGAGCAAGTGATATGAGAATTTGCCCAAAACTGCATATTTGCCCTACAGACCAGAATTCAAAACATATGATCTATTGCTTGAATAAAATGTATTAAACATGCTGATGTATTTGTAAAAGGTATATTTGATGTTTATTTGTCAGTTTAGAAGTGATATATGAAAAATAGATTAATTTAATGTGACGTAAATGGTCATATTTATGGAAAGTACATTTTAATTGTAGTCTGTGGTGTTTGGCATTACAGTTGTTCTCAATTGCTAAAACACAATTTCTGAAACCTTGCTCCATTTCCTGAAAACATTAAACACAAAACCTCATCTTCAAGCACTATTTACAAAACCTCTGACTCCTCTCGCAAAATGAAACATTCGCCCTCAAAACAGTTTTTACCTGTGTTCAAAATCAAACACTGCTCTCAAATCATAAACAAAGTAATCAAAATGATAAACACTCTCAAGCAGTCAGTAAACAATACACAGAAAAATAGAAAACACATTGTTCAAAACATACAGTTCTCAGGGAGAAGTACATTTTTAATCTCAAAACAAATGTCACATTTTTCCGTCATTGTCTTTTGATGAACGAAAAAATGTTCTGTCATAGTAGCTCAAAATTGATCAGAAATTACTACTCTGCTTTGCTCTTTGCAATTTAGTTTTTTGTTCTTCCTCCTCCTTGTACCCCTATTTTTACAGTACTGTACCCTGCATCTCACAAACTGGTCCTTTGTCTCTGTGATACTGTAATTATTGTTCTTTGTTGATATGAACCTGCAACCAGTCCAAATCTATTGAGCAGTCAGTACTGTTAACAAATGGAAAGCCCAATGTTCAGGGCCATACAATTTGTCCATTGTACAGTATACAGCCTACAATGCACTGTACTACAGTATACAATACTAAAAGGGACAAAAATCAAAGGAGTAAACATGTGATCAATGTTCTTCTTCTTGTCTTTGGGCTGGGTCAGGCCAGAGCACTTCGTCGACATCACAAGCAATATTGTCCCTCCTGAGGCAATGGGACAAGAAGCCTCTTGTGTGCCGTATCCAGCCCTGACATGATTCCTCACCTGTATCACCACAGGCTAAATCCATGGCTTGCAGCAGATTTACTCTGGTGTAGGGTTGTCTATCATACACTTTCCATCTCCAAGTGGAGAAAAACTCCTCAATCGGATTCAGGAAAGGCGAGTATGGAGGGAGGTACAAGGTCATAAACTGCCCATTGATGTTAAACCATTCCCTTACCTGAGCAGCTCGGTGGAAACTGACATTGTTCCACACTATCACATAGGTGGGAATGGGATTCTCATTTAGCTCTTGACCCTGCTGCTCTTGAACCTGCTGCTCAAATAAAATATCTCTTAGATTGGCAATAAATCTTAGAAGGTGCCGGGTGTTATATGGCCCGAGTGTAACATGGTGATGTAGAACACCATGGTTGCCGATAGCAGCACAGATTGTGACATCGCCACCTCGTTGACCAGGGACTTCAACAACGGCCCGCTGTCCAATCATGTTTCGGGCCTCTCCCTTCTCCTCTTTGTTAGATTGAAGCCTTGATTCATCGACAAAGATGAACTCATGGGGTCTGTCCAAGGATTCCAAGTCAAATATTGTCTGTGTAGAAATACAATATACTGTATGTAGGATTTTGTAAGTGGTACAGAGACAGTGCTATACTGTTGAGTACAATTAGGCCTACTGTATGCATTTCTGATTCACATACATTGGATGTACTGAAGAGTAATGTCATTCACATAGTATGTGTTAGTACTGTAGACAATCTGGATTACAGTAAATGTTTCTGAATGTACACTTACTTGCACATACTGAGCTCGCAGTTCTTTCACCCTTGGTGAGTTGCGCTCAAAAGGTACTCTGTGTACTTGTTTCATTCGCATCCTGTTACGATGGAGGACACGGTCAATAGTGGAAATGCTCACACTGTTCGATTCCCTGGAAGTGTGTGTTCTCTTGTATCACTCGTTCCTGGATTTCTCTGAGTCGTATTGCATTATCTTGAAGGACCATGCCAACTATAACGGCCTCTTGCTCCCCAGTGAATATAGCTGTCCTTCCACCTGCATGTGGCAGCCTTGCAATTCTACAAAAAGTAGTTGTGCAGTTACAAAACATATTCATGCAGTACAATACATACAGTGATTAACTTTACAAATGTCTATTGAAACAGCTGCATATAGTGTAGTACAGTAAATTTGCAATTACAAAAATACAGTAGTACACTGTACCTGTTCTCTTCTCTGAATGTCCTTACTATGGTGGACACAGAAAATCGGCTCAAATTGGGTTGCACTCTAAGTCCTGTTTCCCTCATTGGCAGTCCATGGACAAGAACATGGTCTATGACTGTTGCTCGAATTTCATCAGATATTTCCACTCTTTGTCTTCCTCTTCCTCTTCGTCCTCCTCTTCCTCTTTCTTGCCCTCCTCCTCCTCCTCTTCCTCCTCGTCGCCCACCTCGCATACGCACTCGTCCTCGTCCTCTCACATTGTTTCTTCTATCCATTCTCAGACTTTCTCCTTCCCACCTTCAACAACCTGTTTGCTCTCTGAACTGCCTTACATTGGTTGTGTCGCATCATTTGAAACAGGTTAAATCCATTTTGAGTGGTTGTGTTCAATCAATGACATGTGTTCTCTATTTGTGTTTGATTGTTCCCTCTTGTGTTTACCAGTATGGATGACATGTGCATTAGAGTGCAGAATGTGTTTTGAGAATGAGAATGTGTTTAGAGTTTTGCTGAAAAGTCTAAGTGAGATCTGCATATTGTGTTTACCATGTGAAATGGTTTAAGGTATTGACAACAGACTGCATAATTAGCTAAATGAGTCCAGGCAACTGAGAACTTTGTTCAGCCAATGGGTTTTAGTGTTTTAGCAATTGAGAAAAACTGTAATGCCACAGGGGGGCAACAGTGTCCAACTGATCAGGGAAACCCAGTTGGCAGGACGTTAATGCCACAGAGGAGCAACAGTGTCCAACTGATCAGGGAAACCCAGTTGGCAGGACGTTAATGCCACAGGGGGACAACAGTATCCAACTGATCAGGGAAACCCAGTTGGCAGGACGTTAATGCCACAGGGGGGCAACAGTATCCAACTGATCAGGGAAACCCAGTTGGCAGGACGTTAATGCCACAGGGGGACAACAGTGTCCAACTGATCAGGGAAACCCAGTTGGCAGGACGTTAATGCCACAGGGGGACAACAGTGTCCAACTGATCAGGGAAACCCAGTTGGCAGGACGTTAATGCCACAGGGGGACAACAGTGTCCAACTGATCAGGGAAACCCAGTTGGCAGGACGTTAATGCCACAGGGGGGCAACAGTGTCCAACTGATCAGGGAAACCCAGTTGGCAGGACGTTAATGCCACAGGGGGGCAACAGTGTCCAACTGATCAGGGAAACCCAGTTGGCAGGACGTTAATGCCACAGGGGGGCAACTGTGTCCAACTGATCAGGGAAACCCAGTTGGCATGACGTTAATGCCACAGGGGGACAACAGTGTCCAACTGATCAGGGAAACCCAGTTGGCAGGACGTTAATGCCACAGGGGGACAACAGTGTCCAACTGATCAGGGAAACCCAGTTGGCAGGACGTTAATGCCACAGGGGGACAACAGTGTCCAACTGATCAGGGAAACCCAGTTGGCAGGACGTTAATGCCACAGGGGGACAACAGTGTCCAACTGATCAGGGAAACCCAGTTGGCAGGACGTTAATGCCCTGGCATTTGCTGCCCAGTAATAATGCTTAAAGATGGGGAGGCCTAAGACGCCACTTTCCTTGGGCTTTTGCAAGTGGGCTTTACGAATACGATGGTTTTTGTAACCCCAGACAAATGACAAGATTGCCGAGTCCAAAGTCTTAAAAAATGACGAGGTAAGACAAATAGGAAGATTCTGGCAAAGATAAAGTGTAACAAAGTGAAAATGTAAAGTTTCCATCAACCTGGGCGCAATGTAGACATCAAAGAACGGTGCAGTTCGCGGTAGAGTAGTGGGTGAAACCATTCACTTCAGGAAAAGGGGTGATATATATAAATAAAGTTTCCTTTCATTTTGTGTTACTGAATTCATAAAAATATTTGCTGCCATTGTAGTAAGGTTGGTAATACGAGAGGTCTTCGGACTTAGCTTTTTTTGTACTATTTTCTTTTGAAAGAACAACTAGTGGGTTTGGAGTGCCTCTCCCCTATTTGGGAAGTTGGTCTGCCCGCTCCTCAGTCTGAGAGAGATATTCTGAGAGCAGGTTCGTGTTCCTCTGGATATAAAAACGGTTTAAAGCTGTATAACATAAGTGTTGTTGGAAAACTGGTTCATATATCCTAAAGTCAATAGCAAATGTGGCTATGTATATATTTATTTTGCCGTTAATGTATTGAAGACCTATTTCAGCAAGTGAACCAAGTTTTTGCTGGCTTAGCTAGCCATGTTAATGATGAGCTAACTAGCACTGTTGGTCACTGCACTACAACGTCACGCTAGCTATTGCCAGCAGGTGACTTATTGAAACTAAGTGAATGTTTATTTTCTTACTACCTTAAAAGGTTTATATAAAAGGGTTGTACTTGTGCTCTGTATTTATGGATTAATATGACTTCACATTGAGGGTATGTTTCACTACTGTTGCTCCTATCTAAAATATATATTGTGTCCTACCTAACCAGTGAACGCGAGGCTGTGACCGTCCTGTCAATGCCTGTCATCACTGTTTGATATTTTTTACTGCAGGTATGCTTTTCTATATTTTTGTTATTTTCTAAACACAACGCATGTATACTACACGATCACTTTGTGGATTCAGTCTGAGAGAGATATTCTGAGAGCAGTGAACGTGTGGATGTGACCGTCCTGTCAATGCCTGTCATCACTGTTTGATATCTTTTACTGCAGATAAAACCCGAGTCAACCTGAAGTGTGGGTGTCCGTGTGCCTTTCTTCTGGGGGGATATGTGAAGTTGGTTACAAAAGGAACCTGGGAAGAGAAACCATTTTTATGGCATTAATGCGCCCCATCATAGAAAGAGGCAATATTCCCCAGCTCTCTATGTTTTGTTTTAGCTTTGCAACCAGATCACTGTAGTTAAGCTTGAAGATAAACTTTGGGTTTCTAGGTATGTTTAGACCCAGGTAAGTTAAGTGATCATGCACCACTTTAAATGGTATCCTCTCTAGCTCACTTGTTGTACAATTATCTGAGATACACGATGTCACTTTTTCCCCAATTTATTGAATTTCCAGATAGTTTGCCAAATGAATTGATTAAGTCTAGTAGGTTAGGGACAGAGGCTACTGGGTCTGAGAGGTATAAAAGCACATCGTCTGCATATAACGAAATGATGCTTTCTATGTTTCCTACTTTAAGACCTTGGATATTAGGATGATCCCTTATTTGTATCGCCAGGGGTTCAAGGGGGACAGCGAAGAGCAGAGGACTGAGTGGGCAACCCTGCTGGACAGATCTCGGTAGTTCAAAGGGACTGGATTTGTCTCTGTTGGTCAGAATAGAGGATGTTGGGCAGGCGATCTCCTCCAGTCACATGCGATTCCCTTTTGTTTTATGGCAGACTCATATGAAATAATATGACCTCTCATAACCACTTGAAAAGGTTCCTATAGTGTAGAATCAGATACCACTCCTGTGTCATTAGTCTTTGGCTTGGATGCATATTTGATGTGGTTGAAATACTGTCATCTTTTATGATGCTGATAAAGACAGGGGCCGTCTGTTAAGGTGCTAACTGCACAGTGTAGCTACAGGTTATACACTGAGTGGACTAAATATTCACAACACTGTTATGACCAGTTTCTCTGGTATCTCGTACTTCAGGATGTAAGAGAGTAGTCGACCACTTAGATGGAGAGTTGATTCATTGTTATTTAATGGTTACAGTACTGGATTCAATGGCAAGCGGTACGGGCGTAGCCTCTTGTCATCTGAATGACTTCCATAGAAAACCTCTCAGTTTATATAATGCTCTCCGAGTTACTTCCATCCCACAGTTGCCAACCATTATTGAGTGTCACTCATCTCCTACAATAGGATCCCCGTACATAGTATCGTGTGGCACCCTAGCCAGGCCATTCCATCACGTACTCTTTCTAAGATTAGCAACAGTGGCCCCCAATCTATCTTGGCACGCCGACCTTCTGGCCCCCCATCCGTGACCGACACAACACATGGCGTGTCCTTCTCCTCTCTCTCACCTACAGCTGATGACTTTAATAAATGCTGTATCAAAAGACGTTATATCAAACACCTTCCTAATATTGAGTTACCTCCCCACTTTTGCCCTCAGAACAGCCTCAATTCATCGGGGCATGGACTCTACAAGGTGTTGAAAGCGTTCCACAGGGATGCTGGCCCATGTTGAAGCCAATTCTTCCCACAGTTGTGTCAAGTTGGCTGGATGTTCTTTGTGTGGTGTACCATGAGCGTGAAAAACCCAGCAGCATTGCAGTTCTTGACACAAACCGGTGTGCCTGGCACCTACTACCATACCTCGTTCAAAGGCACTTCAATATTTTGTCTTGCCCATTCACCCTCTGAATGGCACACACACACAATCCATGTCTCAATTGTCTCCAGGCTTAAACATCCTTCTTTAACCTGTCCCGTCCCCTTCATCTACAAGTGACATCAATAAGGGATCATAGCTTTCACCTGGATTCACCTGCTCAGTCTGTCATGGAAAGAGCAGGTCTCCTTAATGTTTTGTCCACTTAAGTGTAAATTGCACAATAATGATCCATTGATGGATTTTCTTATGTAGTCTATTGTTTTCTCTGTATTGAACCTGCCTGCCACCCACCCACCTGGGGACTGTGGGTTATGAGACAACCCCCGCATCACTAGCTTGCATGTTCTGCAGCCTTGTAGAGATAGGGAGGGGATGACTGGGAGGCAGGTTGGCATTTATTGTCATGAATCTTGCCCTGGAGGCAGTTCTGCAAAGTGGTCACTAGCTGGCACAGGCATAAAGTAATAATATCTGATTTTAATGCTAACCTTAACCTCACTGCTAATCCTTACCTTAAATTATTTTCCACAAAGTTTTACGATATAGCCAATTTTGACTTTGCAGCTGTCATATCTAGAGGAAATTGCTCAGTTCTGCCTCCAGGGCAAGATCCATGACAAAACGTCAACCTGTGACTGGGAGAGGACAATGTAAAATCGATAATGAAATTGTTTAACTTGCTTTTTCTTGTTTAAAGTATGTTTTATTATGAAAAGTACAATATATCCATGTACAATTGTACAGTTAGTTTTTCAACATAAAATATATGCAACAAATTATCACATTGGTATTTCAACAGTGTTATTGTAAGAGTTTAAATGTTTAAACAGAGGATACATCTAAAACAATATAAAACAAGTGCAGTATGTTCTGAGTATGTTACCTTAACGTCAACTCATAACGTCCCACTATAACTTCATGGGAGTCTTGTGGAAAGACTACATGTTGTTTTGGGTGGATTCATCAACATTTGCAGAATATTCCTGTAATGTCAGATGGCATCTTGTCAGACGGCAACAGCCTAGTCGGCTGCAGACACTCATAAGGAGTTCAAGTAGTTTATTTGCCATTTGCAGGTATTAAAAGTAATACATACATTGTAATTCCTTGTTGGAGCTCATATAGGACAGTACATACCAGTGGAGGCTGCTGAGGGGAGGACGGCTCATAATAATGGCTGGAACGGAGCCAATTAAATGGCATCAAACACATGGAAACCATGGAAACCATGTATTTGATGTATTTGATACCATTCTACTCAATCCGCTCCAGCCATTACAAGCCTGTCCTCCCCAACTACGGTCCCACCAACCTCCTGTGGTACGTACACACAAACAGTAAAATATATCATAAGAACATCAATAAAACATGCAAAGTGGTAAAAGATCATAAAAGGAAAAAAATGTTAAGTCATGTTCTAAAAGTCTGATGAAAACAGTTTAGGTTGCTTGATTTAACAGGCAGATAGAACTGGGATAGAAGCTGTTCTGGAACCTGTGATCCAGAAACTGCCTAGCAACCACTGGTCCTCACTAGACTGGTGCCCTGCATGTCTATTTGTTCATTGGAGTTTATCAGGTTTTGAAGTGATGTCTGTGTTTGTTGGACACTTAGTGCTGGAATGAGGAGTCTGTTTGTTCCCAATTCTATCAGAAATGATGGTCCTCATTTGAAGGTCCTGTGTCAAGGTCCTCACTATTATAGGAAGATGTGTGAGTGTGTGTGCAGTGTGTGTGTGTGTGTCCAATGTGTGTGTGTGTGTGTGTCCAGTGTGTGTGTGTTTCTGTGTTTCCAGTTTGTGTGTGTCCAGTGTGTGTGTGTGTCCAGTGTATGTGTCCTGTGTGTGTTTGTGTCCTGTGTGTGTGTGTGTGTGTTTCCAGTTTGTGTGTGTCCAGTGTGTGTGTGTGTCCAGTGTATGTGTCCTGTGTGTGTTTGTGTCCTTTTTGTGTGTGTGTGTGTGTGTCCAGTGTGTGTGTGTTTCCAGAGTGTGTGTGTGTGTCCGGTGTGTGTGTGTGTCCAGTGTGTGTGTGTCCAGTGTCTGTGTGTTCAGTGTGTGTGTCTCCATATTGTGTGTGTCCAGTGTGTGTGTGTGTGTGTCCAGTGTGTGTGTGTGTGTGTGTCCAGTGTGAGTGTGTGGGTGTCCAGCATGTGTGTGTGTCCAGTGTGTGTGTGTCCAGTGTGTGTCTGTGTGTGTGTCCAGTGTGTGTGTGGGTGTCCTGTGTGTGTGTGTGTGTGTCCAGTGTGTGTTTGTGTCCGGTGTATGTGTGTGTCTGGTGTGTGTGTGTGTGTGTGTGTGTGTGTCCAGTGTGTGCGTGTGTCCAGTGTGAGTGTGTGTGTGTGTCCAGTGTGTGTGTGTTTGTGCAGTGTGTGTGTGTGTCCAGTGTGTGTGTGTGTGTGTGTCCAGTGTGTGTGTGTTCAGTGTGTGTCTGTGTGTGTGTCCAGTGTGTGTGTGTGTGCCCATTGTGGGTGTCCTGTGTGTGTGTGTGTGTGTCCAGTGTGTGTTTGTGTCCGGTGTTCTTGTATTTGAGACTGTATTGGGACCACAACTTATATAAACACCTTTCATATTAGGACCTTTGGACAAGTTAGGACCAAAAGCATGGTCCTCACAAGGCAAACCACTGGAATAGCCTGGAAATAGCATGCTAATATGCCTGGTTTATGGTCCTAATAAGGCGGTATTTTTGTAGGCCCCCTATGGGGGACACACAGTACTGCAATGTTGTATCATTGGATGGCCGAGAACATCAAGCGCCCTCTATAGGGAACATATAGTAGTGCAGTATTTTCTCATTGGATGGCAGAGAACGTCTTGATTTTTCTGATTGGACTGTAGAAGCTGGCTCAGGGATTTGTTGTGATTGTCAACATCCATATGTTGACAATCACTGACTGCAACTGACAAAGCAAGAAGGTCGCTAAAATCAGCCTTTTTAATCAGTTTAATATGCTCAATTGTATTATGAAATTCAGCCTACTCTAGTAATCAGTTAATGTTTAATGCTAAATATCATGTCATGTTATACTGAATACCAGTGCTAAATAATTCATGCTTTTTGGGATTGGTTTAACCCTTAACAGTGAAAACTTATTAGAAAACCAGTTTTTTCTCCGTTTTCTTTGCCCTTTTGGGAACCCTTACAAATTCAATCTAGGTAGTGGTATGTATCCATGTGTACAGTTGTGGTCAAAAGTTTTGAGAATGACACAAATGTTAATTTTCACAAAGTCTGCTGCCTCAGTTTTTATGATGGCAATTTGCATATACTTCAGAATGTTATGAAGAGTGATCAGATGAATTGCAATTAATTGCAAAGTCCCTCTTTGCCATGAAAAAAAACATGTCCACTGCATTTCAGCCCTGCCACAAAAGGACCAGCTGACATCATGTCAGTGATTCTCTCGTTAACACTGGTGAGAGTGTTGACGAGGACAAGGCTGGAGATCACTCTGTCATGCTGATTGAGTTAGAATAACAGACTGGAAGCTTTAAAAGGAGGGTGGTGCTTGAAATCATTGTTCTTCCTCTGTTAACCATGGTTACCTGCAAGGAAACGCGTGCCGTCATCATTGCTTTGCACAAAAAGGGCTTCACAGGCAAGGACATTGCTGCTAGTAAGATTGCACCTAAATCAACCATTTATCGGATCATCAAGAACTTCAAGGAGAGAGATTCAATTGTTGTGAAGAAGACAAAGGAGATGATTGTGGACTACAGGGAAAAAAAAGGACTGAGCACGCCCCCATTCTCATCGACGGGGCTGTAGTGGAACAGGTTGAGAGCTTCAAGTTCCTCAGTGTCCACATCACCAACTAACTATCATGGTCCAAACACACCAAGACAGTCATGAAGAGGGCACGACAAAACCTATTCCCCCTCAGGAGACTGAAAAGATTTGGCATGGGTCCTCAGATCCTCAAAAAATTATATACAGCTGCACCATCGAGAGCATCCTGACTGGTTGCATCACCGCCTGGTATGGCAACTGCTCGGCCTCCGACCGCAAGGCACTACAGAGGGTAGTGCGTACGGCCCAGTACATCACTGGGGTCAAGCTTCCTGCCATCCAGGACCTCTATACCAGGTGGTGTCAGAGGAAGGCCCTAGAAATGGTCAAAGACTCAAGCCACCCTAGTCATAAACTGTTCTCTCTGCTACCGCACGGCAAGCGGTACCGGAGCGCCAAGTCTAGGTCCAAAAGGCATGTGGCAAATAAAATGTGATTTGATTTGATTCAATTGTTGTGAAGAAGGCTTCAGGGCGCCCAAGAAAGTCCAGCAAGCGCCTGACCGTCTCCTAAAGTTGATTCAGCTGCGGGATCGGGGCACCACCAGTGCAGAGCTTGCTCAGGAATGGCAGCAGGCAGGTGTAAGTGCATCTGCATGCACAGTGAGGCGAAGACTTTTGGAGGATGGCCTGGTGTCAAGAAGGGCAGCGAGTAAGCCACTTCTCTCCTGGAAAAACATCAGGGACAGACTGATATTCTGCAAAAGGTACAGGGATTGGACTGCTGAGGACTGGGGTCATTTCTGATTGTTTGGGGCATCCAGAAAAAAGCTTGTCCAGAGAAGACAAGGTGAGCGCTACCATCAGTCCTGTGTCATGCCAACAGTAAAGCATCCTGAGACCATTCATGTGTGGGGTTGCTTCTCAGCCAAGGGAGTGGGCTCACTCACAATTTTGCCTAAGAACACAGCCATGAATAAAGAATGGTACCAACACATCCTCCGAGAGCAACTTCTCCCAACCATCCAACAACAGTTTGGTGATGAACAATGCCTTTTCCAGCATGATGGAGCACCTTGCCATAAGGCAAAAGTGATAACTAAGTGGCTCGGGGAACAAAACATCAACATTTTGGGTCCATGGCCAGGAAACTCCCCAGACCTTAATCCCATTGAGAACTTGTGGTCAATCCTCAAGAGGCGGGTGGACAAACAAAAACCCACAAATTCTGAAAAATCCAAGCATTGATTATGCAAGAATGGACTGCCATCAGTCAGGATGTGGCCCAGAAGTTAATTGACAGCATGCCAGGGCGGATTGCAGAGGTCTTGAAAAAGAAGGGTCAACACTGCAAATATTGACTCTTTGCATAAACTAAATGTAATTGTCAATAAAAGCCTTTGACACTTATGGAATGCTTGTAATTATACTTCAGTATACAATAGTAACATCTTACAAAAATATCTAAAAACACTGAAGAGCAACTTATTCAAAGAGCATCTTTCTCTGACATTGTCAGGGGCAAGATATTGACATCCAGAGAGGTCCTAGGACAAGGCCCAAAATGAAGCCTGACCTAAATTTAAGGTGCTTTTGGGTGACAGCGGCAGAACCGTTGAAGCTAGAAACACAATTCAACCACAGGAACGTTCCTATGGTCCTCCCGATCTGTGCAAGCCTACCCTTGACCATGTGGAATTAACCCTTTACAGTGAAAACAGGGTGTAATTCTTCTAACAGTTGACCTTGACCTCTCTCCCCATAGGAATACATTGCCTGTTGCCCTAACTTCAACCTGATGCCAATGTGGGTTGTGATTGGCATATCAAACTGTCTTCAATGACAACCCATCAGGCCACTACAAGGATTACCTGTGTTGATTTTAAGCTTACTGGAGCAACCGGAAGTGGTTAAATTGACCCTAAACGTGGTTTTGATTTCACTCCCTGCAGTTAGTGAAAAACACAGCATTCAACCCTTTGTATATCAGTCAGTTCTTAACGTAAAGACTTGAAACTCAGGATTCTGTAAAAGCGTGTCCCAAGGAGGATATATGATTACTTTCAGCTTCCTGTAATAACAGGAAGTGCCTTCAATTGGGGTCATAGGGGCTGTTACGAAGGGTTAAAAATGTCACATCTTTCCATAATTTCATTTATGTGATTAGGCAACCCTCATGAACCGGTACACATTAGAAAACCTGGTTTTTCTGAGGTTCAAGGTAAGTACAGTGGCTTGCGAAAGTATTCACCCCCCTTGGCATTTTTCCTATTTTGTTGCCTTACAACCTGGAATTAATATTGATTTTTGGGGGGGGTTTGTATTATTTGATTTACACAACATGCCTACCACTTTGAAGATGCAGAATATTTTTTGTGTGAGCCACCTTTTGCAGCAATTACAGCTGCAAGTCTCTTGGGGTAAGTCTCTATAAGCTTGGCACATCTAGCCACTGGGATTTTTGCCCATTCTTCAAGGCAAAACTGCTCCAGCTCCTTCAAGTTGGATGGGTTCCGCTGGTGTACAGCAATCTTTCAGTCATACCACAGATTCTCAATTGGATTGAGGTCTGGACTTTGACTAGGCCATTCCAAGACATTTAAATGTTTCCCCTTAAACCACTCAAGTGTTCCTTTAGCAGTATGCTTAGGGTCATTGTCCTATTGGAAGGTGAACCTCCGTCCCAGTCTCAAATCTTTGGAAGACTGAAACAGGTTTCCCTCAAAAATGTCCCTGTATTTAGCGCCATCCATTGTCTCTGACCTGTTTGGAGAGCTCCTTGGTCTTCATGGTGCCACTTGCATGGTGGTGCCACTTGCTTAGTGGTGTTGCAGACTCTGGGGCCTTTCAGAACAGGTTTATATATACTGAGATCATGTGACAGATCATGTGACACTTAGATTGCACACAGGGCGACTTTATTTAACTAATTATGTGACTTCTGAAGGTAATTGGTTGCACCAGATCTTATTTAGGGGCTTCATAGCAAAGGGGGTGAAAATATATGCACGCACCACTTTTCCGTAATTTCTTTTTTTTTTTCACTTCACCAATTTGGACAATTTAGTGTATGTCCATTCCATGCAATCCAAATAAAAATCTATTTAAATGACAGGTTGTAATGCAACAAAATAGGAAAAACGCCAAGGGCGATGAATACTTTTGCAAGGCACTGCAATGATATTCATCAATTTCTAGTCTTTCACGCTATTGAGGGGATTTGTCTGGGGGGTCATAGCTTAAACATGTCTATGACGATGAGGGGAGATGCATATGTGAGTCGTGAGCTAATCGGACCATGGATATAAGAAGGCTTGCCCCTGAACACTTGTAACTTAACTGCACTCCTGACATCATACTTGAGTATTGAGCCAATAGCAGCATCTATATACACTGCTAAAAAAAATAAAGGGAACACTAAAATAACACATCCTAGATATGAATGAATGAAATAATCTTATTAAATACTTTTTTCTTTACATAGTTGAATGTGCTGACAACAAAATCACACAAAAATTATCAATGGAAATCAAATGTATCAACCCATGGAGGTCTAGATTTGGAGTCACACTCAAAATTAAAGTGGAAAACCACACTACAGGCTGATCCAACTTTGATGTAATGTCCTTAAAACAAGTCAAAATGAGGCTCAGTAGTGTGTGTGGCCTCCACGTGCCTGTATGACCCCCCTACAATGCCTGGGCATGCTCCTGATGAGGTGGTGGATGGTCTCCTGAGGGATCTCCTCCCAGACCTAGACTAAAGCTTCTGCCAACACCTGGACAGTCTGTGGTGCAACGTGGCGTTGGTGGATGGAGCGAGACATGATGTCCCAGATGTGCTCAATTGGATTCAGGTCTGGGGAACAGGCGGTCCATAGCATCAATGCCTTCCTCTTGCAGGAACTGCTGACACACTCCAGCCACATGAGGTCTAGCATTGTCTTGCATTAGGAGGAACCCAGGGCCAACCGCACCAGCATATGGTCTCACAAGGGGTCTGAGGATCTCATCTCGGTACCTAATGGCAGTCAGGCTACCTCTGGCGAGCACATGGAGGGCTGTGCGGCCCCCCAAAGAAATGCCACCCCACACCATGACTGATCCACCGCCAAACCGGTCATGCTGGAGGATGTTGCAGGCAGCAGAACGTTCTCCACGGCGTCTCCAGACTCTGTCACGTCTGTCACATGTGCTCAGTGTGAACCTGCTTTCATCTGTGAAGAGCACAGGGCCCCAGTGGCGAATTTGCCAATCTTGGTGTTCTCTGGCAAATGCCAAACGTCCTGCACGGTGTTGGGCTGTAAGCACAACCCCCACCTGTGGACGTCGGGCCCTCATACCACCCTCATGGAGTCTGTTTCTGACCGTTTGAGCAGACACATGCACATTTGTGGCCTGCTGGAGGTCATTTTGCAGGGCTCTGGCAGTGCTCCTCCTGCTCCTCCTTGCACAAAGGCGGAGGTAGCGGTCCTGCTGCTGGGTTGTTGCCCTCCTACGGCCTCCTCCACGTCTCCTGATGTACTGGCCTGTCTCCTGGTAGCGCCTCCATGCACTGGACACTACGCTGACAGACACAGCAAACTTTCTTGCCACAGCTCGCATTGATGTGCCATCCTGGATGAGCTGCACTACCTGAGCCACTTGTGTGGGTTGTAGACTCCATCTCATGCTACCACTAGAGTGAAAGCACCGCCAGCATTCAAAAGTGACCAAAACATCAGCCAGGAAGCATAGGAACTGAGAAGTGGTCTGTGGTCACCACCTGCAGAAACACTCCTTTATTGGGGGTGTCTTGCTAATTGCCTATAATTTCCACCTGTTGTCTATACCATTTGCACAACAGCATGTGAAATTTATTGTCAATCAGTGTTGCATCCTAAGTGGACAGTTTGATTTCACAGAAGTGTGATTGACTTGGAGTTACATTGTGTTGTTTAAGTGTTCCCTTTATTTTGTTGAGCAGTTAATTAAAAATGGGCTTAGGCCCCATAAAGTTCATAAACAAGATGGGCTTGGCCACCCCACCATCATACTTGAGTCTTTAGCCAACCGCAATATATATATTAGTGTTGGTCTTAGGCACTTATAAAGTCTGTAAGTCACAGATCTAGGATCAGTTCAAATCAAATCAAATTTTATTGGTCACATGCGCCGAATACAACAGGTGCAGACATTACAGTGAAATGCTTACTTACAGCCCTTAACCAACAGTGCATTTATTCTAACAAAAAAGTAAAAATTAAACAACAACAAAAAAAGTGTAGAGAAAAAAAGAGCAGAGGTAAAATAAAATAACAGTAGGGAGGCTATATATACAGGGGGGTACCGGTGCAGAGTCTATGTGCGGGGGCACCGGCTAGTTGAGATAGTTGAAGTAATATGTACATGTGGGTATAGTTAAAGTGACTATGCATAAATAATTAACAGAGTAGCAGCAGCGTAAAAAGGATGGGGTGGGGGGGCAGTGCAAATAGTCCGGGTAGCCATGATTAGCTGTTCAGGAGTCTTATGGCTTGGGGGTAAAAGCTGTTGAGAAGTCTTTTGGACCTAGACTTGGCACTCCGGTACCGCTTGCCGTGCGGTAGCAGGGAGAACAGTCTATGACTAGGGTGGCTGGAGTCTTTGACAATTTTGAGGGCCTTCCGCTGACACCGCCTGGTATAGAGGTCCTGGATGGCAGGAAGCTTGGCCCCAGTGATGTACTGGGCCGTACGCACTACCCTCTGTAGTGCCTTGCGGTCGGAGGCCAAGCAGTTGCCATACCAGGTGGTGATGCAACCAGTCAGGATGCTCTCGATGGTGCAGCTGTATAATTTTTTGAGGATCTGAGGACCCATGCCAAATCTTTTCAGTCTCCTGAGGGGGAATAGGCTTTGTCGTGCCCTCTTCACGACTGTCTTGGTGTGTTTGGACCATGATAGTTCGTTGGTGATGTGGACACCAAGGAACTCCATATCGTGTTAACATTAGTCACAAATATCTGACTTCAGTATAGTCTATAGCGGTTTCTTCATTAAGACTTATACAGTGGGGAGAACAAGTATTTGATACACTGCCGATTTTGCAGGTTTTCCTACTTACAAAGCATGGCGGTCTGTAATTTTTATCATAGGTACCCTTCAACTGTGAGAGACGGAATCTAAAACAAAAATCAAGAAAATCACATTGTATGATTTTTAAATAATTAATTTGCATTTTATTGCATGACATAAGTATTTGATCACCTACCAGCCAGGAAGAATTCCGGCTCTCACAGACCTGTTAGTTTTCTTTAAGAAGCCCTCCTGTTCTCCACTCATTACCTCTATTAACTGCACCTGTTTGAACTCGTTACCTGTAAAAAAGACACCTGTCCACACACTCAATCAAACAGACTCCAACCTCTCCACAATGGCCAAGACCAGAGAGCTGTGTAAGGACATCAGGGATAAAATTGTAGACTTGCACAAGGCTGGGATGGGCTACAGGACAATAGGTAAGCAGCTTGGTGAGAAGGCAACAACTGTTGGCACAATTATTAGAAAATGGAAGTTTCAAGATGACGGTCAATCACCCTCGGTCTGGGGCTCCATGCAAGATCTCACCTCGTGGGGCATCAATGATCATGAGGAAGGTGAGGGATCAGCCCAGAACTACACGGCAGGACCTGGTCAATGACCTGAAGAGAGCTGGGACCACAGTCTCAAAGAAAACCATTAGTAACACACTACGCCATCATGGATTAAAAATCCTGCAGCGCACGCAAGGTCCCCCTGCTCAAGCCAGCGCATGTCCAGGATGCTTTTCTGCAAAGGGGACAGGACGACTGCACCGTATTGAGGGGAGGATGGATGGGGCCATGTATCGCGAGATCTTGGCCAACAACCTCCTTCCCTCAGTAAGAGCATTGAAGATGGGTCGTGGCTGGGTCTTCCAGCATGACAACGACCAGAAACACACAGCCAGGGCAACTAAGGAGTGGCTCCTTAAAAAGCCTCTCAAGGTCCTGGAGTGGCCTAGCCAGTCTCCAGACCTGAACCCAATAGAAAATCTTTGGAGGGAGCTGAAAGTCCGTATTGCCCAGCGACAGCCCCGAAACCTGAAGGATCTGGAGAATGTCTGTATGGAGGAGTGGGCCAAAATCCCTGCTGCAGTGTGTGCAAACCTGGTCAAGACCTACAGGAAACATATGATCTCTGTAATTGCAAACAAAGGTTTCTGTACCAAATATTAAGTTCTGCTTTTCTGATGTATCAAATACTTATGTCATGCAATAAAATGCAAATTAATTACTTAAAAATCATACAATGTGATTTTCTGGATTTTTGTTTTAGATTCTGTCTCTCACAGTTGAAGTGTACCTATGATAAAAAATTACAGACCTCTACATGCTTTGTAAGTAGAAAAACCTGCAAAATCGGCAGTGTATCAAATACTTGTTCTCCCCACTGTAGTTGGCTTATATGTTTGACTTGGTGGAGTGGAGCAGAGATGGGGATGGGAGGCTGATCATTGATTGGCTGTAATATAGGGTGTGTCATACAATGTATCAAAATTCCAACTGCTAGCTCAAATTCTCACTCAAATGTACCACTAATATGAAAATGTTCCACAGACTGTCTTGCAGACTACTATGCACTGACAAAACATTTAGTGTTACAAATCAAAGCTTAACATTAAAATATGTGATTTCAAATGACTAAATTAAGTTCAGACAGGCCTGTTATGTGCTCTCTAACACAAACATAAACTGTGTTGTTGCCAACCTTTTCACAGATCTAGGATCAGGTGACCTCCACAGAATGTTAACATTAGCCACAAATATCTGACTTCTGCAGAGTGCACAAAAGTGCCAAACTACAAAAAAATTCACAGGTCAACACGTCTCTGGCCAGGGTTGCCATGTATGCTTTTTTTGTGGTTTATTGAGGTACTTTGGAAACTTTGCTGCAGGTGAAAAGTTTTGGTCGCTGGGTGCAATGTTTTATACTACTTCTATATTGCAACTTTACCAACATGGCATTTTAAAAAAATTATTAATTTCCCTGTAATCTGCTGAAATTGTGCTAGTTTTCAGGCTTTGAAGGCAGGTTTTGAGTGACTTCTTAGAAATTAGCAATTGACCTGGCAAGTCTGTCTCTGCCTTGAGCACAATCACCAGTAAAGTAGCTGGGCAGCACCTTTTTAAGGAAGAGGAGGATGGTTGCAGATGTTTACGTTCATGCAAGAAGGTAAGCTATTAACTAAACTGCTAACCAATATTTTAGCTAAAATTGTATTTGTATTTGGTGTATTGGCAAGCAATGCATGTTCCCGTTGTCTTTATTTTTAATTAATTAATGTTAGCTCACATATGTCTTTCGGTGGAATCCAACATGCATTGACAATGTTGTGTCAGATATACTGCGTCATGACAGATTGAAATTGGTAGGCTTATCCAAACAATTCATAAATGTGCAATTGTTACTTTGCATGTTTCTACCTTATACTTATTTACTGCTTGCTAAGGGTTAGCGTGCTAGCTAAGGGTTAGCGTGCTAGCGATGCTAACGATGCTAGCTATGTTGGCAAGCTAGCTAATAAGTTTAGCATAATTGGTAAACATGTCTTTGATTCAGAATACATCAATACACTGTGGTTAACCCAATGTTACATGCATTGGAAAATAAAATTGCTAGTGTAACTTGAATTGGTTTACAAGCTAGCTAGAAAAGCCAGTTCCTTTTCATCTGTTTTGTCAAGCTATAAGCCTGCATGTGTGCTAAAATATTTAATTAAATCCCCTCATTAAATTAATATATTTAAGTTGCATCAGTTTTTTATAGCCCTTTCTTACCCAAAGACAATTTTTTCCGTTGGAATAATTTGGATGAAAATAAGAAATATGTGAAAGAAAATAAGAAATAAGTGACCAGATTTTGTTATTGAAAACCCTGGACATTCACTTCTTTAAAAAATAAATATATATACAGACATTGCCAGATTCTTTAACCAAATCCCTATTTCCTACACTCATTTTTTAAGATCGAAAACAAAATGGAAGATAAGAGTCCAGGAACCTACAAAGCAACCAATGCGGTATGTTTTAAGGATTAGCCTAGTTTTTTCTGCTTTGCCTAGTATTTAGAGTTTGCTTGCCTTGCTTTAGCCAAACCACTCATACTGGTTCTATTTTAGTCTATCCATAAAAGCAGATTCAGTTTTAGTTGCATCCAGGAACTTGCATAATCTGCTTATGTTATGCTTATACTTGCTTTTTTACCTTGAAAGTAGTCTTAAAAAAGGAAATTGTAATAGATGTTTGTTGGACCTCTATTAGTCAATGATATCAGTCATTGGTGTCCCCCAGCCCATCCCCGATGTTGTGTGCAGAGCAATCTTGTCATTCTATTAAGTCTCAACTATTCTTTTTGTAACTTGTCTTCCTTTACAAAGGCACTGCAGAGGCTAAGAAGACGCATGGAAACTCTAAAGAAACATCATTCAACTTGTGAGGCCAGATATGAAAAGGAAATTATAAATCCAGAAGCTCAGGTTTGTCAGTTGTTTAGAGTGAGGATACTGGGGATGATTGAATCGTTATAATATCCTATTGCCTAATTTGCACATGACTAATATCATTTTATTGTATCCTTAGATGTCAGACACGGAGGTTGCCAGTACCTCTGGGTCGATAGTCCATGTTTTGGATGATGCACCGCCGTTGATCAGAACAGACAGCATATACGTAAGTTTGTCATTCAAGTGTCATTCAACACCAGCAGATACTATAAGTTCTTGTGAATCTGCTTTGTAAATCAAAGATGGGCAAGTCTGCACTTTCATCAAAAAGCACTTCTGTCTGTTTTGCGAGCAACCGCAATCCAAAATCGCCCATCATTTAGAACATAAACATGGGGATGAAATGGAAGTAGCTACTGCACTTCAGTTTGCAAAGAAGTCAAAAGCTAGGAGACTTCAGCTGAATCTCCTTCGCAAGAAGGGGAATGGGGCACACAACATTCAGGCACTTAAAGAACGAAAGGGGGTTTTGGTACCATGTAAGCAAACAAGTGATGACAAGAGCAATCACCAGGACTATCAGCATTGTTTTGCCTGCCATGGGCTCTTTAAACGCAAATCTATGTGGAGGCATGTGGCAAGGTGCACACTAGCACAAAATGTTCGTAAGGAGATGCCTGGCAAAACCAGAATCCAGGCACTCTGTGCTAGTGCTCAACCGGTTGCTAAAGGAGTCAGCGAGAAGGTCTGGAAACTTGTGAGTAACATGGCTCAAGATGATGTAGCCCATGCAGTAAAATAAGACAGATACATCTTGGCATTGGGTGAAAAAATGTACAACAAGAAAGGGGAGAACCCCTCACAACACCAGCACATTCGTCAAACTTTGCGAGAACTAGGGAGACTCGTGATTAAAGGTAGAAAGGTGACACCACTGAAAAAGATGAAGGATTATATCAACCCACAACACTTCCACCACATCATAAAAGCTGTCAAAGAAGTGACTGGCTTTGATGAAAAGACAAACAAATTTGAAAAAGCAACCTTGGCCACAAAGCTTGGGCAAAGCATCCAGAAAATTGCAGACGTCATGGAGGGGGAAGCTCTTATTACCCAGAATGAAGAAAAGTTGAAGCTAGTCCGAGACTTCCAAGGCATCTACCATCTTCGCTGGAATGAAATGATCTCTTCTGCTACATATCGTACACTTGAACAGAAGAAATGGAACGCACCGCAGCTTATTCCATTAGCAGATGATGTAAAAAAAATGCACATGTACTTAGATGAAAAGCAGAAACAATACTACAACCAACTGTGCGATGAGAAAACCTCAAGAAAATGGAGCAATCTAGCAAAAGTGATACTGGCTCAGATGATTATCTTCAACAGGAAAAGAGAGGGAGAGGTGTCAAAGATGTCTGTGGCAACATTTCACTCCAGGGACAAATCCCCACTTAACAAAGATGTTGCAGTGGCGCTAACAGAGGTTGAGAGACTGCTCTGTGCGCATTTTGAACGCATCGAAACCTGTGGGAAGCGTGGCAGGAAGGTGCCTGTAATCCTCACTCCAGTGATGGTGGAATTTTTAGAGCTGCTTATCAAAGAGCGGTGCTCATGTGGAGTGAGCGAAGGTAATATCTACTTATTTGCCAGGCCAGGATATGATACACATTTTCGGGGGAATGACTGCATCCGCGTCTATGCCAAACAATGTGGTGCCAAGTTACCTGAAGCATTGTCATCAACTAAACTACGAAAACAGGTTACCACCCTCTCTAGAGTGTTAAATCTCAATGATACAGAACAGGACCAGTTTGCTGACTTATTGGGTCATGACATTCGGATTCATCGAATGTTTTACCGTCTTCCAGAGGGAACGCTTCAGTTGGCAAAAATAAGTAAAATACTGATGGCGTGTGAACAGGGCAGATTGGCAGAGTTCAAGGGGAAAACTCTGGATCAAATAACCATCAGCCCCAGTGGTAAGTTTACCCCCAGTGTTTAGTTTAATGGCAAAATGTTTACACTTTGATTTGTTTTGCGCAGATTTAGCTTGCCTCAATTTACCATTCTTCTTTTGGCTGTCTTTTACAAACTGTTATGTCTGAAGAAATGGATGCTGCAGCCACTGATTGCGCATCAGAGAGTGACTCTGAGAGAGAGGAGTCGTCTGAAAAATCCTATGAAGGAAATCTGACAGGTATGCCTATACCTTACATACACATGTACCTATTCTTAATTACAATGTACTGTTGGAAAATGACATGATTTCCACTGATATTTTCCAGGAGAGATGTCAGCAATTCGGGCCAAACAGCCAATGACCAAGGGAAAGCTGGGACAAAAGAGAGGCCCACACGGTAAGCATGTTTCCTGCTGCCTTCAGTCAGTGCGTTTTCACTCTGTAGTGTCAACCTATGGCTGTACTGTGCTGGTCCAGATCAATTCTGTCCTCATCAGTTAGTGTATTTCCAACCATGCCAGCACAGAACGGTTGAGTTTGGATTGTACACAAGTCAAGACATTAGATCTGGAATTAGTGTGTCAGGATAGATGATAACACAGAAGGATTACCACACTTTAGATTGTTTTTCTTGGAGGTAGGGAACTTGATTTAATACTTATTGCTTTTATTAGAAGGTTTACATTGCAAACAGATTGTTGGGCTTAGATTCCATACAGATTGAGTCTGCCTTGATGTCAGCATTGCACATTCTTCTCTCACACGCTTATCTATGTAGTTATTTAGTTAGGATTGTTAGCTTAACTTCAACACACTCACTGAATATACAGCTGCAACCTTGTAGAGTTAATAGAAAGAGAGGTTCAAGTTCATTGTAGTCATCCTTTTAATTTTTGTAATTTTTTTGTGGCCTAATGTAGTCATGTATAATGCAATCTCTTTCCAAAGGTGCCAAAGGAACAAAAAGGTATTGGTCGACAATAGAGGTGGATGCAGTTGAAGATTCCTTGATGAATTTTATCCGAATGGGAAAAACGCCTGGAAAACAAGACTGTGAGAAATGCATTGCTGCTTCTCCCCAAGCACTAGTAAACAGGGACTGGAGAGGGGTGAAGTTCTATGTACACAACAGAATAATTGCAGATCAGAGAAAATAAGTGTAGACTATGGTTCTGCTCTATCCAGATTTTAATTTCTTATATAGTAGCTACCAACTGAATGTCACTTTTGTTTTCTTTGTGATCTTGGGTTTCTTAGCCTGTATTACATTGGAGAAATTAAAGTCCTTAAATGGTTATTCCTTAGTTCTTAAGGTTCCTGAGAGAACTCGGTTCTGCTTTATTTGAAGTTCTTATGAATGTTTCATATATACAGTTGAAGTCGGAAGTTTAAATACACCTTAGCCAAATACATTTAAACTCAGTTTTTCACAATTCTTGACATTTAATCCTAGTAAAAATTCCCTGTCTTAGGTCAGTTAGGATCACCACTTTATTTTAAGAATGTGAAATGTCAGAATAATAGTTGAGAGAATGATTTATTTCAGCTTTCATTTCGTTCATCACATTCCCAGTGGGTCAGAAGTTTAGATCCTACCAAATACTAATTGAGTGTATTGCCTTTAAATTGTTTAACGTTTCGGGTAGCCTTCCACAAGCTTCCCACAATAATTTGGGTGAATTTTGGCCCATTCCTCCTGACAGAGCTGGTGTAACTGAGTCAGGTTTGTAGGCCTCCTTGCTCGCACACGCTTTTTCAGTTCTGCCCACAAATATTCTATAGGATTGAGGTCAGGGCTTTGTGATGGCCACTCCAATACCTTGACATTGTTGTCCTTAAGCCATTTTGCCACAACTTTGGAAGTATGCTTGGGGTCATTGTCCATTTCGAAGACCCATTTGCGACCAAGCTTTAACTTCCTGACTGATGTCTTGAGATGTTGTTGGTGTTCTTCGGCTTGCAAGCGTCCCCCTTTTTCCTCCAAACATAACGATGGTCATTATGGCCAAATATTTTTGTTTCATCAGACCAGAGGACATTTCTCCAAAAAGTACGATCTTTGTCCCCATGTACAGTTGCAAACCGTAGTCAGACTTTTTTATGGTGGTTTTGGAGCAGTGGCTTCTTCCTTGCTGAGCGGCCTTTCAGGTTATGTCGATATAGGACTTGTTTTACTGTGGATATAGATACTTTTGTACCTGTTTCCTCCAGAATCTTCAAGGTCCTTTGCTGTTGTTCTGGGATTGATTTGCACTTTCCGCACCAAAGTACGTTCATCTCTAGGAGACAGAACGCGTCTCCTTCCTGAGCGGTATGACGGCTGCGTGGTCCCATAGTGTTAATACTTGCGTACTATTGTTTGTACAGATGAACGTGGTACCTTCAGGCGTTTGAATATTGCTCCCAAGGATGAACCAGACTTGTGGATGTCAATTTTCTTTTCTTCTGAGGTCTTGGCTGATTTATTTTCATTTTCCCATGATGTCAAGCAAAGAGGCACTGAGTTTGAAGGTAGGCCTTGAAATACATCCACAGGTACACCTCCAATTGACTCAAATGATGTCAATTAGCCTATCAGAAGCTTCTAAAGCCATGACATCATTTTCTGGAATTTTCCAAGCTGTTTAAAGGCACAGTCAACTTAGTGTATGTAAACTTCTGACCCACTGGAATTGTGATACAGTGAATTATAAGTGAAATAATCTGTCTGTAAACAATTGTTGGAAAAATTACTTGTGTCATGCACAAAGTAGATGTCCTAACTGACTTGCCAAAACTATAGTTTGTTAACAAGAAATTTGTGGAGTGGTTGAAAACCGAGGTCACCTTTGGAGTGACTAAGGTTCTCCTGAATACTTCAAGGGTTTTTCAAGTTTGGAAGCCTGCTGATGACTTTGAATGTTACACAAAAATAAAAAACATTTTCCTAAACTATTCATCTGTTACTTGGATATATTGAATCCATTACTGAAATGGTTGTTCCAGTTTAAATACTTTACAGAAAAACTACACTAGAGCCGTTGCGTTGCCATCCGTGTCGCATCATTGTGGCATTCTACCTGCTACACTAGAAACAAACCAAAATCGATTCAAATTTAAACTTGTTACAGTTTTTCTCAATTGCTTACAAACAAATACTGGTACTTGAGACACAATGACCACAACATGTAACTCATGCACCAACCCCCTGAACCAATTCTGCTAAACTACAAGCACAATTCCTGCTTTACACTCAAATTGCAGTTCTACAACACACTCTTTTCAAAACACTACACACAAATCTTTGCATTTGGCACAATTTTCATGCAGAAAATCTCTTGTTTTCACAATGAACACACTGCCATTCAAATATGCACACTGACTCATCACATGGGCAAACACCCGTCACACAGTTTTACAATTAGCAATCAGAGCTTTAGCATAAAAGGGCAACAGGTGAGCTCTTCTGTTTTGGAGCAATGGATGCCAACATTGGAAACAGAGGCAGAGCCAGAGGAGTGAGAGTAAGAGGAGGAGGACGGGGAGGACGAGGACGAGGACGAGGAAGGCCAAGGACGGTAATCTCTGATGAGATCCGAGCCACTTTGGTTGATCATGTGGTCAACCATGGTCTAACAATGAGGGAGGCTGGGCAAAGAGTACAGCCAACTTTGAGCAGGTGCAGTGGAGCACCGGTTCATCTTCATTGATGAGGTTGGATTCAACCTCACAAAAAGAAGAAAGAGGGGAAGGAATATAATCGGCCAGCGTGCCATTGTTCAAGTCCCTGGCCAGCGCGGAGGGAACATCACAATGTGTGCAGCGATTACCCACCACGGCGTCATCCATCACCATGCTACCCTTGGCCCCTACAACACCGCCCATCTGATCACGTTCCTGGACACCCTACACAACACACAAATTCCACCAGATCAGGTAGATGGCCCAGAGCAGCTCAGGTACGTTGTCATTTGGGACAACGTAAGTTTCCACAGGGCTGCTCTGGTTCGTAACTGGTTCACTGCCCACCCACGCTTTTTAGTTGTTTATCTCCCTCCATATTCTCCATTCCTCAATCCTATTGAGGAATTTTTTTCTGCCTGGAGATGGAAAGTGTATGACCGAAATCCACAAATGCGAATACCTCTTCTCCAAGCTATGGAAGACGCATGTGGAGATATAGCAGCTGATGCTTTTCATGGCTGGAATCGCCATGCTAGGCGATATTTCCCCCGCTGCTTGGCCAGGGAAAACATTGCTTGTGATGTGGATGAGGTGCTGTGGCCAGACCGCAACAGAAGAGAGGATGCAGCATTTATTATTTTTACTGTAATTGTATACATTAAATTCTTCTGTTTTGTATGTAAACCACTGTATGTGTAACTTTGTGTTGGTTGGGAATGGGATGTACACTGTGTACATTGTTTTTGTGGGAAAAATGAAATATATTTGTTACCGTGTATTTGTGTGTTCTGAGTATAATAACAATATTCTCAAATATTTTACAACACACTTATGTTTGTACTGTCTGTAGTAATGGCAACACTGAACCAAAAAAAGGCCTAAGTCATTATGATGAATGGAGAAGAAGTGTTTTCCGTTCATCATAGTGTTTTACATTGAGCACATCAGTGTTCAACTGGTTCTTATAAATGTCTATTCATATGATGGTTTGTGTGTGTCATTTGAAAACAAAATACCATTTTGATAAGAAATAACATGGTTTTGAATGTAAAGTTTCATTTTGCTGGAGAATTGAGGGGTTTTGCCCATTGTGTGTGTGTTATTTGATTTGTGTGTAGAGTTCTGAGAATATGAGGCATGCTTTCAGAAAATGTGTGTAAACAATCGAGAAAAACTGTAATTATTGTACGCTTCCTTTAGGCGCAACGCAGGCAGTTGGATGCTTTCATAGATTTCATAGGCGGCATTCCCTTCATGGCTGATGGCAATGCATTATAATGCAATGTACGGTCTCAATTAGGTGGTAAAATTTCAAGTGTACTTTTTTCAAGGAGTAAGTCACTTTAAGTGATTTCCTGATTATAGATTTTTTTTCAAACTCATGAGTGTAATTTCTGTGCTCCTATGATGTCTGGAAAGCATTGTCCTCGAAAGGTAGGTATTTAAGAGGGGTCCTTAATTGGTTACAAATACAAGACTGTGTGTGTGTGTGTGTGTGTGTCGTGTGTGTGTGTCCAGTGTGTGTGTCCAGTGTGTGTGTGTGTGTGTGTGTGTGTGTGTGTTTGTCCAGTGTGTGTGTGTCCAGTGTGTGTGTGTGTCCAGTGTGTGTGTGTGTGTGTACAGTGTGTGTGTGTGTGTGTTTAGTGTGTTTGTGTTTGTGTGTCCCCAGTGTGTGTATGTGTCCAGTGTGTGTGTCCATTGTGTGTGTGTGTCCAGTGTGTGTGCGTGTCCAGTGTGTGTGTGTGTGTGTGTGTGTGTGTCAGTGTTACCATGGTTATTATTTACAGGGACACTGAGGAGTCAACATCATAAACCCTAAACCCTGGATAGAGGGGCTCAGTGAATGTGGAGTGGAATGTGTTCAGGTGGGTCAGTGTGTCAGAGGAGACTCTGTAGAAGGACAGAGTGCCGGCTGGCCAGTCCAGATACACTCCTACTCTGTGGGAGCTGGAGGAGGGGACGTCTATGGTAGTGTACTTATTATTGTGACAGGCAGAGTAACTGTTGTCAGAGCAGAGCAGACTCCAGGACTTGTCATTACATCCAATCCAACAGTCATCACCCCACCCCCCTCCTCTCCTGCTGATTCCTTTATATGCCACTCCTATATCAGCCCCTCCCCCACTCCACTCTACCTCCCAGTAACAGCGCCCAGTCAGACCCTCTCTACACAGCACCTGTCTCCAGTCCTCAAATCTCTCTGGGTGATCAGGATACGGCTGCTCCTCTCTCCTCCATGTCACCTTTCTGTTCTCCTCAGACAGAGAGAGGAATCTGTTTACTGTGTTTGGGTCCAGTGTGAGATCACAGGCATCTGATGGATGAAACCAGACACAATATTAGAAATCATCATCATTCACATTAGAATGTTAACTCACTTTTCACTAATTCATTTAATGTAGATGTTTCTAGGTATCAAAAGGAGAAGTTAAGGTAACTTGAGACTTGTTGAATGATCATATGTTATACTGTATGGTAATATAAAACACACTTATTCCCATTAATTACACACACAGACACACACACATCCTGAACACACACACACAAACACACACACATCCTGAACACACACACACACACAAACTGGACACACACACCCTGAACACACACACACCTTCATGCATGCATGAACACACACATTTCTAAAGTAACACGAACGCGCCACACACACACACAGACACACACATTGTCAAAGCAACTCTTTGTAAACTTTGGTGTCCCTGATTTGTGCTTCTGTAGAACTACAGCTGATATTTAATATGACCAAGTAAGTAATGATGGTGGTCTTTGACTTTGACTTCACTTGAATTAAGACTTAGTCATATTCTTCACAGCAGTCAACACTCACATTTTCTAGGACCAGGTTTCATTGTGTTCTCTCCACCATGTTCCACACTGTAGCGGTAAGCAGAAGAACAGACAGTCATTGAGGGATACACCTGAACTCACACACACACACACACACACACACACATACACACACACACACACACACACAGTCAGTATATACATTTGTCCAAGTGTGTGTGTGTGTGTGTGTGTGTGTGTGTGTCCACTGTTTGTGTGTGTCCAGTGTGTGTGTGTGTGTCCAGTGTGTGTGTGTGTGTCCAGTGTGTGTGTGTCCAGTGTGTGTGTGTGTGTGTGTATGTGTGTGCGTGTGTGTGTCCAGTGTGTGTGTGTGTGTGTGTGTGTGTCTGTCCAGTGTGTGTGTGTATGTCAAGTGTGTGGGTTTGTGTGTCCAGTGTGTGTGTGTGTGTGTCCAGTGTGTGTGTGTGTCCAGTGTGTGTGTGTGTGTGTGTGTGTGTGTTTGTCCAGTGTGTGTGTGTTTGTCCAGTGTGTGTGTCCAGTGTGTGTGTGTGTGTGTGTGTCCAGTGTGTGTGTGTGTGTGTGTATATGTGTGTCCATTGTGTGTGTGTGTCCAGTGTGTGTGTGTGTCTAGTGTGTGTGTGTGTGTGTGTGTCCACTGTTTGTGTGTGTCCAGTGAGTGTGTGTGTGTGTGTGTGTGTCCAGTGTGTGTGTGTGTGTGTGTGTCCAGTGTGTGTCCAGTGTGTGTGTGTCCAGTGTGTGGGTGGGTGTGTGTGTGTCCAGTGTGTGTGTGTGTGTGTGTGTGTCTGTCCAGTGTGTGTGTGTATGTCAAGTGTGTGTGTTTGTGTGTCCAGTGTGTGTGTGTGTGTGTGTGTCCAGTGTGTGTGTGTGTGTGTGTCCAGTGTGTGTGTGTGTGTGTGTGTTTGTCCAGTGTGTGTGTGTTTGTCCA
Source organism: Coregonus lavaretus (assembly GCF_964263955.1). NCBI lineage: Eukaryota > Metazoa > Chordata > Actinopteri > Salmoniformes > Salmonidae > Coregonus > Coregonus lavaretus. Next base: position 71,525 of record NW_028160668.1, on the reverse strand, counting down.
GTGTGTGTGTGTGTGTGTGTGTGTGTTTGTCCAGTGTGTGTGTGTGTCCAGTGTGTGTATGTGTGTTTGTCCAGTGTGTGTATCTGTGTCCATTGTGTGTGTGTGTCCAGTGTGTGTGTGTGTGTGTGTTTGTGTTTGTCCAGTGTGAGTAAGTCTGTGTGTTTGTGTGTGTCCAGTGTGTGTCCAGTGTGTGTGTCCAGTGTGTGTGTGTGTGTGTGTCCAGTGTGTGTTTGTGTTTGTGTGTGTGTCCAGTGTGTGTGTGTGTGTCTGTGTGTGTTTGTCCAGTGTGTGTGTGTGTCTAGTGTGTGTGCATGTGTGTCCAGTGTGTGTGTTTGTCCAGTGTGTGTGTGTGTGTATGTGTCCAGTGTGTGTGTTTACAGTATGTGTGTGTGTCCAGTGTGTGTACTGATACACGTGCACACACACACACTGGACACACACACACACACTGGACACACACACACACTGGACACACACACACACACACACACTGGACACACACACGCACAGACACACAGACACACACACACACACACACACACACCGGACACACACACACAAACACACACACACACTGGACACACACACTGGACACACACACTGGACACACACACTGGACACACACACAGTCTTTATATAACTTAGTCCAAGTGGTGGTCAGAATGTTTTGTATGTGTATGTGTGTATGTGTCCTGTGTGTGTGTTTACAGTGTGTGTGTGTGTGTGTGTGTGTGTGTGTGTGTGTGTGTGTGTGTCCAGTGTGTATGTGTGTCCAGTGTGTGTGTGTGTGTGCACGTGTATCAGTACACACACTGGACACACACACACACTGGACACACACACACACACACACACACACACACACTGGACACACACACACACACACTGGACACACACACACACACACACACACACACATTGGACACACACACAGACACACACACACACACACACACACACACTGGTCACACACACACACACACACACTTTATATAACTTAGTCCAAGTGGTGGTCAGAATGTTTGTCTTAACTAGCCTGATAACTCCAACATGTCTGATATGAACATTGACATAAACCCTCTACATACTTGAGTTTCTCCAGTCTGCAGTGTGGATCCTCCAGTCCAGCAGAGAGCAGTCTGACTCCTGAGTCTCCTGGGTGATTGCAGCTCAGGTCCAGCTCTCTCAGGTGTGAGGGGTTTGACTTCAGAGCTGAGACCAGAGAAGCACAGCCTTTCTCTGTGACTAGACAGCCTGACAGCCTGCAAAGAGTCACATCATATTAAAACCACACTGCTATTCTTTGGTGGTCAAAATAGTGGCAGTATATTTTTTTCACCGTTTAGAAATGAAAGCACTTTATGTATCTATTCCCCCTATTTGAAAAAGTAATAAGTATTCTGACCATTTGACTTATAGTGTATTAAAGTTGTCAAAAGTTGAGTATTTGGTTGTAAACTCATTGGTTGCATTTGCAGTTTGTTTTGGTTGTGTTTTGAGTTATGTTTTGCCCGATAGTAACTGAATGGTGGATGATGACTGGAGTAATTTTCTGTCTAAGTGAGTAGATAACAGGTTTCTAAACACTACTAAATTAATCCTGATGATGACATGATTAAGAAAAATTATGATTGAATCATGAATAATAATGAGTGAGAAAGTTACAGAGGCTACAACAAAACATGCTAACCTCTCACCATTACCAATAACAGAGGGGGTATGATCCTTGTTCCTCTGTAACTTTCTCATTCATCATCATTCACGATTCATTCATGATTATTCATAATCATGGTAGCATCCACATGAATGTAGAAGTGTTCAGAAACATCTTCTATTCTTACTGACAATACAAGTGAAGTGACTATAAAATGACAGGACATTATCCACCATTCAGTTTCTATTAGGAAAAACATCATCCAAAACACAACCAAGACAAACTGCAAATGCATTCAACAAGTTTGTAGAATCACAAGCTTGATGTAATCACTGTGGGTAAGGAATATGGGACCAAATACTAAACTTTTGACTAAATGAATTTGTCCAAATATTTACGACTTCTTCAAATGGGAGAACTAGACACATAAAGTGCTTTCGTATCTAAACAGTAAAACAGATATGTATGAATACCCTCAAATAAAAGGTGACATTCTGTACTGTTGCCTAATATGAAACATTTTATCCCAAATCCAAATTGCTGGAGCATAGCACCAAATATAAAACTGTAAGCTTCACTGTCCAAACACATATGGTGTGGACTATGTGTGCCTGGTAAACACATGTGGATCTGGTGAACAGTTATCACTTGTTGACCAACTACAGGAATACTGACCTCAGAGTCTCCAGTTTACAGTGGGGATTCCCCAGTCCAGCAGAGAGCAGCTTCACTCCTGAATCCTTCAGGTCATTGTTACTCAGATCCAGCTCTCTCAGGTGTGAGGGATTTGACTTCAGAGCTGAGACCAGAGAAGCACAGCCTTCCTCTGTGACTAGACAGCCTGACAGCCTGACAGAGAGATCATCATGATTTCACAAACACACTGTTAATTTAACCAGTAGTGTAGAAGGACAATGGCAGATGCATTTGGTTTATTCTCTTAAACAACATATAGATTCATCTTCCGTCTCCTAGAATTGTACGGTCATATTGTTATACTAATGTGAAAATCAATGCATTGATTCAATATGTTTTTCAATAGAATATTATATACATATTATAATACATATATTTCTCTAAACTGAATATTTCTTCCTGATGATTAGTACTTAAATGTCATTTTATGTACTCACAGAGCAGCTCTGGAGGCTTTGACCACTGGCAGCAGCCTCAGAAGACCTTCCTCTGATCTGGAGTATTTCTTCAGGTCAAACACATCCAGCTCCTTTTCTGAAGTCAGCAACACAAAGACCAGAGCTGACCACTGTGCAGGTGACAGTTTGTCTTCTGAGAGACTTCCTGACCTCAGGTATCTTTGGATCTCCTCCACTAGAGAATGGTCATTCAGTTCATTCAGACAGTGGAACAGATTGATGCACCTCTCTGGAGAGGGATTCTCCCTGATCTTCTCCCTGATGTACTTGACTGTTTCTTCATGGCTCTGTGAGCTGCTTCTTGTCTTTGTCAGTAGACCTCGTAAGTGCTTCTGATTGGACTCCAGTGAGAGGCCCAGAAGGAAGCGGAGGAACAGGTCCAGGTTTCCTGTCTCACTTTGTAAGGCTTTATCCACAGCACTCATGTAGACAGTAACTTCAGGCTTGTGTCTGAACAGCGAAGAAAAGTTACTGGACTTTGATTGCTGTTCCGCCATTAGATTCTCATTGTTGTTGATGAATGAGAGGAACACATATACAGCAGCCAGAAACTCCTGAATGCTCAGATGCACGAAGCAGTACACCTTGTCCTGGTACAGCACACACTCCTCTTTAAAGAGCTGTGTGCACAATCCTGAGTACACTGAGGCTTCATTGACATCAATGCCAGCCTTTTTCAGGTCTTTTTCACAGAAAATCAGATTGCCGTCAACAAGCTGTTGAAAAGCCAGTTTTCCCAGTGACAGAATGATCTCTTTATTCCAGTGTGGACCTGTCTCTTCTTCCCCAATATACTTTTCATTCTTCTGTTTGGTATGAAACTCCACAAGATGTGAGTACATCTCAGTCAGAGTCTTGGGCATCTCTTCTCTCTTGTGTTTCAGCATGTGTTCAAGGACTGTTGCAGAAATCCAACAGAAGACTGGAATGTGGCACATGATGTGGAGGCTCCTTGATGTCTTTATGTGTGAGATGATTCTGCTGGCCATGTCCTCATCACTGAATCTCTTCCTGAAGTACTCCTCCTTCTGTGGGTCATTGAACCCTCGTACCTCTGCCACCTGGTCAACACACCCTGAAGGGATCTGATTGGCTGCTGCAGGTCGGGTAGTTATCCAGAGGAGAGCAGAGGGAAGCAGATGTCCCTTGATGAGATTTGTCAGCAGAACATCCACTGAGGTTGACTCTGTGACGTCCCAACAGATCTTGTTCTTCTGGAAGTCTAGGGGCAGTCGGCACTCATCCAGACCATCAAAGATGAACAGAACTTTGTACTTGTCGTAGTTGGAGATTCTTGATTCTTTGGTTTCCATTGAGAAGTGATTGAGAAGTTCAATCAAAGTGTGTTCATCCCCGTTCATCAAATTCAGCTCCCGGAAAGGGAATGAAAATACAAATTGGACATCTTGATTTGCTTTTCCTTCAGCCCAGTCCAGAATGAACTTCTGCACAGAGACTGTTTTTCCAATGCCAGCGACTCCCTTTGTCAGCACAGTTCTGATAAGTTTGTCTTGTCCAGTTAAGGGTCTGAAGATGTCATTACATTTGATTGCAGTCTCTGGTCTTGCTTGTTTCCTGGTTGTTGTCTCAATCTGTCTCAGCTCATGTTCATTATTGACCTCTCCTGTTCCACCCTCTGTGATGTAGAGCTCTGTGTAGATCTTATTGAGAAGTGTTGGGTTTCCTTGTTTAGCGATCCCCTCAAATACACATTGAAACTTCTTCTTTAGATTAGATTTGAGTTCACGTTGAAGAATCACAGCACGCTCATCTGAATATAGAAACAACACAGAGGATATTAATATTACATCTGTTTTAATGCCTACAGTATTGTAAGACTGTCTTATAAAGTTTAAATTATAATCATTTATTCTCTTGTCTGTATAAATCTGTAAATGTTTTCATAATGCATTACACACTGGTGTGACTGATTTATATCATTATTGGTATTATTGATGGCATTAATAATGTTCTCTCTCTCTCTCTCCTCTGTCTCTCCTCTTCTCTCTGTCTAAATGAATCCACACAACACATCCCTGCTGCTACTTGATGAGGTCACTAGGTGTTGTGTTAAGGCTGCTACAATATCACTGAGTTACACAGCTACTTTAGCTGTACTTTAGCTACAGCTTTTAAATGTTCTAAAACAGCATTCAACATGAGGCAGACAGCTCTTACTTTTCCCCAGTGTGTCAGCAAGCTCCTTCTGGTTCATTTTCCTCAGGACGTGCAGTGTGATCTTCAGAGCCCCCTCTCTGGCACTGCTCTCCTGCTTCTCATCTTCAGCATCCACCACTTCCTTATCCTGCTTCTGACTCTCAAAGCCTTCTGGGAGTTCTGGACTAAGAATCCTCTTGAACATCTTCAGCTCGTTCTTCACAAATGTCATAATATTCTCTTCAAGCAACTGAAATAAATAAAGTCAATAAGTTAAGCAAGAGACAAAATGCTTTCTCATTAACACATTAATGAATGATTGACAGAACAACTTTACTTGAGGTAAACAAAAACAAATGTACATAACAGGACCACATACACTGAATATGGAGGCCAGGTCTGTTTGATGACTCTGGGAAGACTGACCACTGAGAATCTCTGACTCTGATCTCTCCTGTTGGTTTCTGTGGACAAAACATGAGATTACATTTCCTCTTCCAGGAAGTACACACACATACACACACACACACACACACACACACACACACACACACACACACACACACACACACACACACACAGGGAAGGAATGTTGTTTGTTTAATATTGATTCAGGACTATGAAAATGGAAAAAAGGTTTAGCCTATGGATTATGAAAACAACAAAAATAAATGGGAAAATGGGAGAGGAGAAATGACTATAGACAGTGTTGTTTAACTCACTGACCATGACCCATGAGTTCTTCTTACCTTTGTTCAGTAGAAAAGTCTCCCTCTCTAAAGGTCATAGGAAGTTCCATAGACCAGTCACTCTTCATGGACACACAGCTGGGTACAGGGGAGGCTGGTCTCTCCTGCTTGATTGGACTTCAACACAACAGAGACAAACATTACATCTCTCATCTACTCTGAACTCAGATGGGGAAACAAGAGTTTCCTTCCAAAACGCTATATATCCATTTTCAGAAATGTTGGTAAATGAGCTTTTATTGTTTAAAGAAATGATTAAACCACTACAACGCTTTATAAAGGCGTCTAAAGTGGGTAATTTCCACTTTAAAATGTCAGACTTGATTTTCCCTGAGGAAAAATTTATGAACCCCTACAGAAAATATCCCTTAATTATAATCCACCTAAAAATACACATTTGCTATTGCTGCAGGATTATGTTCCTGCTGTTAGAAACAGGGTCAAATTAAGATATGGCATCTGTAAATGCATTCATCTTAAGGTAGCTAGGTGAGACAACTACGTATCACGGTCAAATATACAGGATACGAACAATACATTCCAGCTAAACAATGGTTTTAAATCACATCTCAAATCTACAAGTTATATTGAAGGTACCCATTACTAATCATTTCTGATGAAAAAACACAAATGTGATTTTCTTTTCTCCTATATAGCATTTTGTAATATAAATTCTTAAACAATATTGTCAGCTCACCTCTTAGCTTTGGTGTCATGTTCCCCAGAGAGACTCATTTTAGAGGCAGGGCCCCCCTCCTCTCTCTCCCCAGAGAGACTCATTTTAGAGGCAGGGCCCCCCTCCTCTCTCTCCCCAGAGAGACTCATTTTAGAGGCAGGGCCCCCTCCTCTCTCTCCCTAGAGAGACTCATTTTAGACCACTGACCCCTAAACAGAGATCCAGCATGTTGGTTGTGGTTAACACAGTAACAACTAATTATTGAATGTCAATTGTTATCTTTTATTCATGATCTCTCAGAAATAAAACATTAACTAACAGACACATCCAAACAGTTTTTTATTTTTATTTTTTTATTTAATGCAATTACTTTTTCTAGCCCAATGACTACTCAAAACCCACCAACAAGGCCTGAAAACTAGGCCAAAACATAGCCCCTGATAGGCCTACATGTTATTTCAGACAGCCTCCAGTAGCCTGGGCAAGATGTAAGCTGAATGATTTAGCAGCTTGCTTAGTTCAAATTGACAGATTCATTTATTTAACATGAACAGCAAGGCGATTTTGAGGTAGGAAGTGCTTCTGTTGCCCAGTAGCCTGCTGGAATAGGCTACTGAGGATGGGGTCGTAATTTCAATCAATGAATCAAATATTAATAATATGGATATGAACTGAATAGGCCCATGCTTGTCAACAACAGCCAGGTTATTATTATACCTGTAGCCTAATCTGGCTGACTGTTACCTTCAATCTAATGCATTCTAACATCTGATCAGCAATTGAGATAGAACTGTGACCATGGTGACACTTGATAACTTCCAATTGAATTAACTAAACACGGCCATTAATAATTACATAATAACACAAGGCTACAACAACAATAAACTGAAGTTAAAGGCTATTTATTACATCTGTTTGCCAGCTCCAGGTTGGCTACACAAGTGGCACAAAATGATTTGCAACGACTCCAGTCATTTCAACATATTTATAGTATAAAACGGTAGACTACAGTAGCCTACATAGGCATACAAATTAATAGGCTACTTGATGGTCAACAGATCTATCATTCTCCACATTTAATGTCAGTTTCATTGTGGAGTTTTTCTCATAACAGAAGCACATGAGGAAGTTCCATAACTTTCATTTCAAATTTCCACTCGAGAGACCCAACAACTGAGCATGTGTAAAAACCTTGGCATGATATGGTTTTCCATAAGCAAAGTCGACATTAGATTTCAGTTTAAACCAACTCCGACAGAATGTATCTAACGTGCTCTAGAGCGCCTAAAGTAGTTTTCTTGTGCTTTGTCACCTTATTTCTTGATGCGCATCAGTTCTACAGCGTTAATATGTTTTATGTAATAAGGGTTGTAAAATAGGTGTCTCCTTAATGACAATCTAAATAACACTAAGGCCTACTGATTAGTTTCCACTTTGAAAACTGCTGTCTGTCAGCAACTCAGCTCAAGTGGCAGTTCTACTTGCTAGTAATATCGCATTCCAGGTATTCACTCACATACTCTGTCCTTTAAAACAGATTATTGTTCAGAAATACTTAGAAATACTCACTTAATTTTTTTGTTCTCTCCATATAGTGTTTTCTGCTCTGTCATCTCAAAATGGATCCTGTAGAAAAGAACACATTTACTTTCTGTTTCACTCAGCAGTCTCCACACACTGATAATAAAGTGTTTTATTGGTATCTTCCACTAGATGGCAGTAAACACCTGCTGTAACTTGACTTTACAATAGTAAGTGTTCGGTTTCTTGGTCCTGGTGACTCCTGGGAAGTGTCTCAGAGGAGGAGTGCTGACCTAGGATCAGGTCTCCCTGTCCATGTAATCTTATTCATTATGATTGTTTTGTCTCATGTCTCTTTATATTAATATACCCTGGGGACCATGTAGCTGTATTGAAATCACCTTGTTTTATAACCTTATTTGTTGCTCAGTGGTACTTCAATTGGCCGGACCATGCCCAATTCTTTCACACAGTAATGCTCCAGCATCCACTCAGAGCTTATGCATCTAATGCATTCCTCAAATACTGCAGAGTTGTTAAGCAAGTCCCATCTTCATCCACATGTATTTGCTTATTTGTAAGATGAAACCTGAGGGGATCACTGTAGTGTGTCATAAATGCATCAAAAATGGTTCTGAGGTCCTCAACAATGCTATTCTGTACCGTAGCTGGGATGCAGTGTTCTTTCCTGATTTCCAAAATAAATAAATAAAAAATATTTTTGAGACCTTCAATTAGCTGCTCAGTGTTGATCTCTGTGGCTTGAACATATTCAGCCTCTGGCAGACCTTCTACATCGCTCATGTCATCTTCAATGGGATCAGTCCCCGTCTCAAATTCATCATGAGGGCAATTCTCATCTAAGTTGGCTCTTAAAAGCTCTGTGGTTTTGGTAGATGTGTGACCGATAGGCGCTGAAACATATATTTGCTTTCCCACACCCATTAAGTCCACAGGTAATTAGAAATGTGGTTCATGCTGGTGATAGAGGCCAATATGTGTGAGTCGTCTGGACACAGAGAAAGTATGCTCATTGCAAAGTGGACAATTGAAGAGAGTTGGCATTCTTCAGAAAGATTGTGAACCTTGGAATGATGGGATGGAATCATGGAGATCATTGGTACTCAGCCACTTGCAGACATCATCAAGGGACCAGTCTTCCACAGCCACACTCAAATTAAAGTTGACACATGAAGCAAAAGTGAAGAAAAAAATTTGTCTTTCCAGACAACCACCTTTCCTCCTCATTTGTATTTATGGTTGTTCCATAAAGAAGCAGAGCTTGTCAGGAAAGGTGAAGATGTCTGTCTCTTATTTATCTGACGCCATATTTCTTAGTATGGGACATTATGGGATTCTGCAGTCCCACATTTAAGTGTTGACTCAGATAATATGATGCTCCAAATGGGGCATTAAGTTCTTCTTCCATGTCAACCAAAATTGGCCTATTAGAGTTCTCAATAAAGAGAGCCTATCTGGGCAGTTATAAAGGCTTCTTGCTATAATTACATGTTAGGGAGCTTTAATCCTCCCTTCTTAGTCTTTACCTGTAATCTAGCTTGGTTCATCCTGGCCCTTTTAATAGTCCAAATGAATCATTTTGTCTATGGTGTTAAAGGTGTAGGCAGGTATGGACAGTGGAAACATGCTGATGATGTAATTCAGTTTAGGAGCTTTAACCATCTTTATAACATGTGGCCTACCCCACAATGAGATTTGTAGCTTGTCCCAGTTCTTCAACTGGAGTTGAATTTTGTTCAAACACTGTATTGATTGATTGATTGATTGACTGCAAATGCATTCATTCACCATTCAGTTAGTGTTGGAAAAGATGAAGGAATTACACAGAACACACTATAATCAAACTGTATTGATTGATTGATTCACTATTCAGTTAGTATTGGATAGACAAAGGAGTAACACAGAACACACTATAATCACACTTCAAATACATCCAAATACTTTCTAGAGGCTAACCTGTTAGTAGATCCATAGCGAGCTTTAAACATTGTCTTGCTTTGGTCTGAAATACAGAGGACAGAACAATCCGCCCCAATACACCAACCTGAAAGACATCAGTTAGACACAAACACAACATAAACAACATGAATATTCAATATCAAATGCATCTAACTAATCTGATCTGTTTTATGTATTCTTCTTTTTGTCAAGTCGAACATAATCTACATTGGGTCATCTGTGTGTGTGTGTGTGTGTGTGTGTGTGTGTGTGTGTGTGTGTGTGTGTTACCTGTTCGTGGTGGTTGATACATTTCTCTATCAGAGCTCACAGCTCCCAAACTCTCCACCATTTAACTGGACAGGGGCAGGATAAGCCAGGTACTAAAGGGAGAAGGATGGAAGGAGATGGTGAGAAAGTATATCATGGGTTTAAATGACTACAATTTCTCAATATTGAGTCTAGCTAGCTAAAGTTAGCTAACGTTACAGTAACTTTAACTAGCTAGCTACTGTAGCTAACGTTAGCTAAAACGTACCAACATTTATACAACAATTACCAGCTAACATTACAGGCTATAGCTTGGCTAGCTGATGAAAAACCAAGAGTACATTACATCATGTATTGTTTTTTAGTTATTTGATAGTAGTTTGATGAATTATTATCTTAGCTAGCGAATAGCTAAGGTTCACTCACCTTTCACGTCAATCCGTTGCAAGTCATCTCTTATTGGTCGCGTCTCTCCAACCATCCGCGCGCTTCCCGCTTCCAGTTGTCTTTTGACCAACGGTCTCAATTTGAATTCTGCGCTGGAGCGGCCTTTACTCACGAGGGCGCTGCTGGTTCCAAACCGAACCCCTCTTTTTAAAAGGCTTCTTCAAAGAACCCCTGAAGTCTACAACGGTTCAACAACGAGCTGATGGCAGAGTATAGGCTTGGAAATTCATCTTAAGGTATATTTTTTTACCTTATATTATCCTAAAGTATCCTACAGGAAGCTTTTCTTTTAAGAGTGTAGTTCACGTTTACTCATTTATCTGCAAAACCATGCCTTCCGAGTTGTAAAGGGGTGGCCAGCCACATAATTAGTTTTAAAAGTCTACCATGACAACAACTATCCCATTGACTATATCCAGTAATAGTTTCTTATTGTTCTAGTTAAGATCTCACAACACAGTTACGCTACTACAATTAAGGCATAAGACATAAGTATATATCATTTCAAAATACAGACAAAATTGCCTTGAACGTGTCATGTAATACAATTTTTGAAAAACACTAAAAAGGTATTCTCCCAAGGTCAATACTTCAAAAAATAATGAATCATAAAATGTTTGTCCTCTGTAGTTGCGTGTCTTTCTTTAAATACTCGTTGTCCAATCAAATCACACAATCTACAGATGGTGCTTCAACCAAAGAAAACTTTATTGATTGGCACATTTTCTGTTTAGAGATACTGAGAAATAACAACCAGGAAAGATAAATCATAAAAATATATGTTTATTTACATATTACAATAATTGTATAGCCTAGGTTTCATTTACAAACAGACACATTCACTACATTTGTTCCATTATTCACTTAATTACTTATTATTTTCAGTAAACTCTTATTCTATAACATTTACACTGCTAGTTTTACACATTATATTTTATATATATATATATATATATACACACACTACCGTCATTTATATAAATATAATATATAATGATCAATATATAACCATATAATATATATATAGCATTTACTATATAGACACACACACACACACACACACACACACACACACACACAGCTAAGGTGAAGAAGGTGAGATTGTCTGTTACACCACCTAAGGTGAAGAAGGTGAGATTGTCTGTTACACCAGCTAAGGAGAAGAAGGTGAGATTGTCTGTTACACCAGCTAAGGTGAAGAAGGTGAGATTGGCTGGAACACCAGCTAAGGTGAAGAAGGTGAGATTGGCTGTTACACCAGCTAAGGTGAAGAAGGTGAGATTGGCTGGAACACCAGCTAAGGTGAAGAAGGTGAGATTGGCTGTTACACCAGCTAAGGAGAAGAAGGTGAGATTGTCTGTTACACCAGCTAAGGTGAAGAAGGTGAGATTGGCTGTTACACCAGCTAAGGAGAAGAAGGTGAGATTGGCTCTTACACCAGCTAAGGTGAAGAAGGTGAGATTGGCTGTTACACCAGCTAAGGTGAAGAAGGTGAGATTGGCTGTTACACCAGCTAAGGAGAAGAAGGTGAGATTGGCTGTTACACCAGCTAAGGAGAAGAAGGTGAGATTGGCTGTTACACCAGCTAAGGAGGAGAAGGTGAGATTGGCTGGAACACCAGCTAAGGAGGAGAAGGTGAGATTGGCTGTTACACCAGCTAAGGTGAAGAAGGTGAGATTGGCTGTTACACCAGCTAAGGAGGAGAAGGTGAGATTGGCTGGAACACCAGCTAAGGAGGAGAAGGTGAGATTGGCTGTTACACCAGCTAAGGTGAAGAAGGTGAGATTGGCTGTTACACCAGCTAAGGAGAAGAAGGTGAGATTGTCTGTTACACCAGCTAATGTGAAGAAGGTGAGATTGGCTGTTACACCAGCTAAGGAGAAGAAGGTGAGATTGTCTGTTACACCAGCTAATGTGAAGAAGGTGAGATTGGCTGTTACACCAGCTAAGGTGAAGAAGGTGAGATTGGCTGTTACACCAGCTAAGGAGAAGAAGGTGAGATTGGCTCTTACACCAGCTAAGGTGAAGAAGGTGAGATTGGCTGTTACACCAGCTAAGGTGAAGAAGGTGAGATTGGCTGTTACACCAGCTAAGGTGAAGAAGGTGAGATTGTCTGTTACACCAGCTAAGGTGAAGAAGGTGAGATTGTCTGTTACACCAGCTAAGGTGAAGAAGGTGAGATTGGCTGTTACACCAGCTAAGGTGAAGAAGGTGAGATTGGCTGTTACACCAGCTAAGGTGAAGAAGGTGAGATTGGCTCTTACACCAGCTAAGGTGAAGAAGGTGAGATTGGCTGTTACACCAGCTAAGGAGAAGAAGGTGAGATTGGCTGTTACACCAGCTAAGGTGAAGAAGGTGAGATTGGCTGTTACACCAGCTAAGGAGAAGAAGGTGAGATTGGCTGTTACACCAGCTAAGGTGAAGAAGGTGAGATTGTCTGGAAGACCAACAAAGTCCCCTGTCCCCGAGGTGAAGAGGACACCTCCAGTCTATGGGTCTGGTCCCCTTGCCATGGCCAGATATTACCTGGATTGCCATCGATACCTCCATGCTTTGTTTATGAGGTCACACGTGAAGAAGTACAAAGAGGACATCATCAAGAGGTAAGGTAGTAGAAGTATGTGATAAGAGTGATTGTTTTTTAGACTTGAGATTATAATTCAGTTGATATGCCATACCATATATCTACAATGTAGGATCATAGGTTTGTGTGATTTCTATGTACTTTCAGAGAAAAGGAGTTAGTGCAGGAAAAAGATGGTCCCTTGTCCCAACCGGTGGAGACAGAGGTCTTTCAGACCTTTTCCTCGAGTGAGACTCTGGTGTGGGCAGAGGAGAAGGCACCTTTGATGACCACCTGTTAGAGGGCAACCCTTCCCCAGGCCAGAAACCTCAAAGTAGACCTCATCAAAGGTAGAGAAATCACCACAATGTGAGGATTAACCCAATATCATGTTCACACTAGATGTCCAATATCAATCATTTCACAATTGACATGTTGTATATAGTTGTACCGTTTCTACAAGTAAATTAGTAAAGTAAGTACGCCTCTGACATGTAAGCCTTGTCTGAGACAAAAGACAAAACTAAGAGAAGAAACCTTCTAATGTCTCCTCTTTTCAGAGACGACTTTCAACGTAAGAAGCAGGACCTCCTTGACAGAGGGACATGGATGGTGCTGTCAATGGCCTTGTTCACCAGCAGGCAAAATAAAATGAAGTTTGTACCAACATGCCTGGAGATGGAGCTGTGGAGGGGAGGATGCTGTGAGAAGATATTCTTCACTCTGAACTCCATGGCCATCTGCCTATGTTCTGATGCCACTAGAGGACATGTTAACAGGTTGAGGGTCGGCAATGATACCCAGATCATGAAGTGGAAGAAACAGGCTGAGGTAAGTGTGAGTCTTAAACATATGTAAACACAATTTGTTTCAGCCTATTTCATAATTCTATTATTTCAAGGTGATTACACAGGCTACCTTATTTATGAGTACAATGAGTGGTTATTACGTGTATGTCAGTAATCTCAATGTTAATTCCAGACTAAGATATTTAAGAGGAGACTGGCCTATTCACAGGAGGAAACTGTGATGTACGGAACGTTCTCAATGACCTGGGACAATGTCCAAGTATGTCCAAAATGTGTGATCTAACATTATATTTATTATTGTGATAGTTCAGTAAAACAAGAATATATCTTCCAAATGGCATTTCCCATATACAGTGCATTCGGAAAGTATTCAGACCCCTTCCCTTTTTCCACATTTTGTTACGTTACAGCCTTATTCTAAAAATAAATAAAAAAAATAATATGATGAACCGAAAACAGGTTTTTAGAAATGTTTGCAAATGTATTTTAAAAAAAACTGAAATGCCTTATTTACAGATGTATTCAGACCCTTTGCTTTGAGACTGGAAATTGAGCTCATGTGCATCCTGTTTCCATTGATCATCCTAGATATGTCTTTACAACCTAAATTGTATGGATACGTAATAAATAAAAATGTACGCAAAAATAAAATGCAAAAATGCAAATGAAATGTTCTCGTTATTTGAAATGGGTGAATTATTGTTATGGTCATCAAAGAGGCCAGAAGGATGGCTGAGCAGTTGATTAAAAACATGTATTATACCCCCTCTAACCCAGGGTCATGTATTATACCCCCTCTAACCCAGGGTCATGTATTATACCCCCTCTAACCCAGGGTCATGTATTATACCCCCTCTAACCCAGGGTCATGTATTATACCCCCTCTAACCCAGGGTAATGTATTATACCCCCTCTAACCCAGGGTCATGTATTATACCCCCTCTAACCCAGGGTCATGTATTATACCCCCTCTAACCCAGGGTCATGTATTATACCCCCTCTAACCCAGGGTCATGTATTATACCCCCTCTAACCCAGGGTCATGTATTATACCCCCTCTAACCCAGGGTCATGTTTTATACCCCCTCTAACCCAGGGTCATGTATTATACCCCCTCTAACCCAGGGTCATGTATTATACCCCCTCTAACCCAGGGTCATGTATTATACCCCCTCTAACCCAGGGTCATGTATTATACCCCCTCTAACCCAGGGTCATGTATTATACCCCCTCTAACCCAGGGTCATGTATTATACCCCCTCTAACCCAGGAAAGCACATATACAGGCCCGTCTGAAGTTTGCCAATGAACATCTAAATGATTCAGAGGAGAACTGGGTGAAAGTGTTGTGGTCAGATGAGACCAAAATCTTTGGCATCAACTCAACTCGCCGTGTTTGGAGGAGGAGGAATGCTGCCTATGACCCCAAGAACACCATCCCCACCGTCAAACATGGAGGTGGAAACATTATGCTTTGGGGGTGTTTTTCTGCTAAGGGGACAGGACAACTTCACCGCATCAAAGGGACGATGGACGGGGCCATGTACCGTCAAATCTTGGTTGAGAACCTCCTTCCCTCAGCCAGGGCATTGAAAATGGGTCGTGGATGGGTATTCCAGCATGACAATGACCCAAAACACATGGCCATGGCAACAAAGGAGTGGCTCAAGAAGAAGCACATTAAGGTCCTGGAGTGGCCTAGCCAGTCTCCAGACCTTAATCCCATAGAAAATCTGTGGAGGGAGCTGAAGGTTTGAGTTGCCAAACGTCAGCCTCGAAACCTTAATGACTTGGAGAAGTTCTGCAAAGAGGAGTGGGACAAAATCCCTCCTGAGATGTGTGCAAACCTGGTGGCCAACTACAAGAAACGTCTGACCTCTGTGATTGCCAACAAGGGTTTTGCCACCAAGTACTAAGTCATGTTTTGCAGAGGGGTCAAATACTTATTTCCCTCATTAAAATGCAAATCAATTTATAATATTTTTGACATGCGTTTTTCTGGATTTTTTTGTTGTTATTCTGTCTCTCACTGTTCAAATAAACCTACCATTAAAATTATAGACTGATCATGTCTTTGTCAGTGGGCAAACGTACAAAATCAGCAGGGGATCAAATACTTTTTTCCCTCACTGTATGTCCTCCCTTAAAAAGAGACCTCTGGGTAGAAGACGTATGTCCTCCCTTAAAAAGAGACCTCTGGGTAGAAGACGTATGTCCTCCCTTAAAAAGAGACCTCTGGGTAGAAGACGTATGTCCTCCCTTAAAAAGAGACCTCTGGGTAGAAGACGTATGTCCTCCCTTAAAAAGAGACCTCTGGGTATAAGACGTATGTCCTCCCTTAAAAAGAGACCTCTGGATAGAAGACGTATGTCCTCCCTTAAAAAGAGACCTCTGGGTAGAAGACGTATGTCCTCCCTTAAAAAGAGACCTCTGGGTAGAAGACGTATGTCCTCCCTTAAAAAGAGACCACTGGGTAGAAGACGTATGTCCTCCCTTAAAAAGAGACCTCTGGGTATAAGACGTATGTCCTCCCTTAAAAAGAGACCTCTGGGTATAAGACGTATGTCCTCCCTTAAAAAGAGACCTCTGGGTATAAGACGTATGCCCACTCTTAAAAAGAGACCTCTGGGTAGAAGATGTATGTCCTCCCTTAAAAAGAGACCTCTGGGTAGAAGACGTATGTCCTCCCTTAAAAAGAGACCTCTGGGTAGAAGACGTATGTCCTCCCTTAAAAAGAGACCTTTGGGTATAAGATGTATGTCCTCCCTTAAAAAGAGACCTCTGGGTAGAAAACGTATGTCCTCCCTTAAAAAGAGACCTCTGGGTTGAAGACGTATGTCCTCCCTTAAAAAGAGACCTCTGGGTATAAGACGTATGTCCTCCCTTAAAAAGAGACCTCTGGGTAGAAGACGTATGTCCTCCCTTAAAAAGAGACCTCTGGGTAGAAGACGTATGTCCTCCCTTAAAAAGAGACCTCTGGGTATAAGACGTATGTCCTCCCTTAAAAAGAGACCTCTGGGTAGAAGACGTATGTGCTCCCTTAAAAAGCGGAGGTTAACCGCTGGAAGAAAGTCAGTAAGTCAAAGACGACTTAAAGTGATGAGGTCTCGACCAAAAACTGCTAAAATATAAACTCAGAAGCGTTTTCTAAAAGAACAATCAACACGTCTCTTTTACACTGCATGTCCTCTGGAGCTCTAAAGACAGAGCTACATCTTTTCACGGACCCCTTAACCCAGTTTCCAATAGATAGTTCCTGTTATGTGGAGATAGCCCCACTCTCTGCCATTACAGACAATGGACCTATAGAGTTGTTCATCCCAGGCCATGGTGACAACTTCCTGGACCTCAACAACACAGACAATGGACCTATAGAGTTGTCCATCCCAGGCCATGGTGACAACTACCTGGACCTCAACAACACAGACAATGGACCTATAGAGTTGTCCATCCCAGGCCATGGTGACAACTACCTGGACCTCAACAACACAGACAATGGACCTATAGAGTTGTCCATCCCAGGCCATGGTGACAACTACCTGGACCTCAACAACACAGACAATGGACCTATAGAGTTGTCCATCCCAGGCCATGGTGACAACTACCTGGACCTCAACAACACAGACAATGGACCTATAGAGTTGTTCACCCCATGCCATGGTGACAACTACCTGGACCTCAACAACACCTTATTACCTTTGCGTCTCAGAGTGGCCTAAAGAGATGGGACCAATATTGCAAATGATGCCAAGGTGAGCCTCATTAATTACCCCTTGGCTACCATCTTCTCCCAAGTGGATGTGACTTTGGGTGAACGCCTTATCAGTCAAAGCAGTGCCACCTATCCTTACAGGGCTATCCTGGAATGTTTACTAAACTACTCCGAAGACACTTTGAAGACACAGTTCAACGCTGGGCTGTTTAGCAAGGATACTGCTGGAGCTTCTATGGAAGACATAGACCCCATGACTGGTGGAAACAAAGGACTGGAGGATACTGCTGGAGCTTCTATGGAAGACATAGACCCCACGACTGGTGGAAACAAAGGACTGGAGGATACTGCTGGAGCTTCTATGGAAGACATAGACCCCATGACTGGTGAAAACAAAGGACTGGAGGATACTGCTGGAGCTTCTATGGAAGACATAGACCCCACGACTGGTGGAATCAAAGGACTGGAGGATACTGCTGGAGCTTCTATGGAAGACATAGACCCCACGACTGGTGGAAACAAAGGACTGGAGGATACTGCTGGAGCTTCTATGGAAGCCATAGACCCCATGACTGGTGGAAACAAAGGACTGGAGGATACTGCTGGAGCTTCTATGGAAGACATAGACCCCATGACTGGTGGAAACAAAGGACTGGAGGATACTGCTGGAGCTTCTATGGAAGCCATAGACCCCATGACTGGTGGAAACAAAGGACTGGAGGATACTGCTGGAGCTTCTATGGAAGACATAGACCCCACGACTGGTGGAAACAAAGGACTGGAGGATACTGCTGGAGCTTCTATGGAAGACATAGACCCCACGACTGGTGAGTCTTTTATTTTGTTCATAATGTATCTAACATTTCTCCGGTTACGTGCTGGAACATGTGTCAACATGTCATGCAGAACATTATCTTCAACATGTATTTGATCTTCAACCTGTAAGGTCTCCGGTCCAGGCATTACCAGGGCAGGCCTCTCTCTATGCTCTTCCTCCTTTAAGAGTTCCGGTAGGGAAAGCGATAAATGGTTGGTCTCTCTCTCACCTTGTTTTACCAAGGCCAAATACCTTTGCAAAGAGCTTAGTGTATTTTTGGACCTTATCATAGGGATTCAATCCTTTTCTGTTCAAAATACACTTATTTTTTAGAGACAGTAAACCAAACCTTGTATTAATGGACCTAACATTGAGACAGTAAACCAAACCTTGTATGAATGGACCTAACATTGAGACAGTAAACCAAACCTTGTATTAAGGGACCGTTATGATGAGTTTCTCGGGTATCAAAGAATCAAGGATGCAAGGATATACTGAGACACTTTGTAGACAGTTAATGCAAATGTTTAATGATTGGTACCGGGTTCGTTACAACAATGACCAGAGCTTTGCCCTTGATGTTACGAACTATCTTGAACAAAGAAGACTCTACCTTATATACCCTTTATTACTACATAAACAGAAAGGGGTGATTCCACGTGTTATATACTTGTTACATAGAGGAGGTGGCTAAGGGATTTTTAACGGTACCAACTGTTATGATGAGTTTCTAGGGTGCTCAAAGAATCAAGGATGCAAGGTTATACTTAGACATTCTGTGGAGATTTCATACCAAGTATTTATTGAATCATGAGCTCGTGGGTTCATCTAACCAGCGGACGTGGCTTTGCCCTTCGTCAGTTGAACTACTTTACAACGGAAACCCTCTACCTTATATACCCTTTTGTTACCATCTTCCTGACATACATCTGGCAAGTCTACATGGGCACTCCCTGTCTTTGATGTTCATCACTCTTTACCCCAAAGTCAGTATCCTGCCCATCCATCATGCTATCCTAAACATCACTAATCTCCTTTGACATAATAGAATGTAGACTTTCTGTCTCCTAACCACTTATCCAATAACTCTTCCCTGGTGCCCACAACACTATGACATGACATCATTATACCATAAAAACATCATATCAATCCACTCTTTTCTTTTTTTTTTCTTTTTTTTTGTGATAAGTGACATGACTTAACCTCAACAATTCACATATAACTTCATATAAAATACAATATTCTCTACTCAGTATCACATATATCTCTGACTAGATCCTAAACTATGCTAGATAACTGAGAATTGATCCCCTTCTACATTCTATACCTGAATCCAACCTGATTCTCCATATATTTAATCAACAAAGGTATAAATTCCCAGTCATCTATCTTATGTGATATCAAACCTCTCAAACCTCTATAAACTCAGTCTGAGTAAAAGATAAACAGATAATTAACTACTATATATTCATGCTAATAATCTATGTAGTCAAAACCTTATTCTTCATATATAAGGAAAAATCCCACATAGACATCACCCCCCCCTTTTAAAATAACCCCTTTTTATATACTTCATTTTCAAATATACCCATTTCTTATTCATGCTACCAAGAAAACATACATCAACGAAATTGTGACCATCATGACATCATCCCCACCAATCCAAAGATCCATGACACTTTGTACTTACATGGATATTATAATCTGAACACGTGAATATAAAATAACAAAAACATCCGTCTACTTCATCCACGCTCTGTCAGAGGAACCCCAAGTTTCTCCCTGGTCACAAGGGGCTCTATCTGATCCACTAAGATAGCAAGGGGCTCTATCTGATCCACTAAGATAGTCATCAGTCCACATCTTCTTCCTGTAACCCTTAATTCCAAGGAATACAATTCCACCTTAACATTCCTTGTCCTCAATCAACATTATCAATGGACTCTAAACTGGAATAAGATGATGTAGAATAATAATAATTAGTCCTCTCCCTCCTTGGATTAACATTAACTGATACATCTCTAACTGTAATCACAGGCATGTTAGTAATCGTTTGTACAGATCTTAAAATAAATCCCCGAAAAATGTGAAAACAACAACCCATAACTATGGCTGTAATGATTACTATGGCCACTAGAGGACCTAGAATACTTGCCATCCATGTTCCTATGGAATTAACCACTAAAACAACCTTTAAAAAACTTCAACAACATTCAAATGACCATATCCTCCTCATCTTAATATAATAGCCTCCAATTCTATGTGATTATCAATTACACATTCTAATGATTAACATCTCAGACCCAATTGCTTAACAACCCATGATTGTTAAAATATACAATATGCACCTCCACCTTTGTCCTCCTAATATACCTGATATAACATACACATTATAACACTCTATTATCACTCCCTGTTGCATCATCACATCCCTAGACTATTCCTGCTTTAATCATTCAACCAAATTCACATCATATGAAAATATCATAACCCCATGATGATAACCAATTAAGTACTTGCCTATCAACATAGATATTTACCACTCTAAACATCCATATCAATATCACCCCATACTTCAAATCTATATCATTACTAATATGTTAATACTTTAACCCAATTAATCAACATGTTCATGATTTCATTCACAATCCTCACCTTAACTTCCATGTTTCAAACAGTATGAGTCAACAATGTCTATTCAATAAATCCTATAAATGTATCCTAAGACATGGCCTTAATGTATCACTGTTTAAACCCCTAATATCTATAGAAAACATTTATATCCTTATACATACTAATAATTCACTTAAATCACTCATTCATCTTATAAATTATAACCAACCAAATGACTGAACTCAACCAAATTTAAAATGCCAATTCTTATTCACTTTATCCTTATCACTGAAAATGAAAACTCTCAACTTAATCACCCATTACAACTTTCAGAATGTATACTTATATTAACATACATTGTAAACATTCATTCATTGTAAACATTCATTCCTTCTTCCTTCACTAGTTCTATGATCATGCAGAGTCCTTCTCCATTTATCACCATCTCTCTGTGGAGTGTATCCTTCTATCAGCGTACCAATAGTCTCTGCTGCAAAAACACACAGACATAACAAAAACAATGCTCCGCCGAAGCGGTGCCACCTTCCTCCTTTGCGTTAGAAAAGTCCTACAATGGTCCATATAGATCTAGGAATCTCTCTCTCTTACTTGGCCCTCCATCAGGGTAGCCATCAACCCCTATTACTAACCTTCCCACTTGGGTGTTGTCCATCAATGACTTCCTTAATCCTTTACCACCACATCGTCTCCAAGTCGCAGAAAATGTCCAGATTCTCCTGGTAGGTCTGGCAGAGAAGCCTTCACCTTTTCTAAAGAAAGTCTGCATTACATTGTTAGTTGAGACACAGCATGCTACTTCATCCTGTCTTCTTATCAGTCCTGATCAGCCTTTTATATTAGGAAGTACACATTCTCAGTTTGTTACCTGTATAAAAGACACCTGTCCACAGAAGCAATCAATCAATCAGATTCCAAACTCTCCACCATGGCCAAGACCAAAGAGCTCTCCAAGGATGTCAGGGACAAGATTGTAGACCTACACAAGGCTGGAATGGGCTACAAGACCATCGCCAAGCAGCTTGGTGAGAAGGTGACAACAGTTGGTGCGACTATTCGCAAATGGAAGAAACACAAAAGAACTGTCGATCACAAAATCAGCAGGGGATCAAATACCTTTTCCCCTCACTGTATGTGTGTATGTATGTGTGTATGTATGTGTATATGTATGTGTATATATGTATATATATGTATATGTATATATATGTGTGTGTATGTATGTGTGTATATATGTATATATATATATATATTATGTGTGTATATGTATGTGTATATATGTGTATATATATATATATATGTGTATATGTATGTGTATGTGTATTATCTCCCGAGTGGCGCAGTGGTCTACTAGAGATCCTGGTTCAAATCCAGGCTCTGTCGTAGCCGGCCGCGACCGGGAGACCCATGGGGCGGCTCACAATTGGCCCAGCGTCGTGCAGGGTAGGGGAGGGAATGGCCGGCAGGGATGTAGCTCAGTTGGTAGAGCATGGCGTTTGCAACGCCAGGGTTGTAGGTTCGATTCCCACGGGGGGCCAGTATGGAGAAAAAAATAAAATAATGTATGCACTCACTCACTCTGGATAAGAGCGTCTGCTAAATGACGTAAATGTAAATATGTGTGTGTGTATATATATAAAAAACATGGGGGACTGGAAGTGATGCAGACAATTACATTGATGGAAGTTACAATCTATCTGCAATATTAAGCTGATCTACCCCCTTAAAAAAAACAAATAAATAAAATAATAATATTAATTACCTGAAAATTGTATGTCATCCAGTCTTAAAATGTCTGCAAAAACCAAAAATTGAAATACTGTTAAATATTTAAAAAACCATTGTTATCCATTGAGTGAATTGTTATCCATTGAGACATATAGAATAGTATACTAACGTGCTAGGTAATTTTTTTCTACAACTGTGATGTAACTGAACATCCACTAGGTATAGCCAGTGGTCCACTCTTGATTAGACACTTCACATAAAATAGAAATTTGTTTGGTAAAAACAGTCGGATAAATACATATGCAGGTAGATATATATATATATATATATATATATATATATAATATTATACTAACATTCTAGATACACACACACACACACACACAATCAATTGACAAGTAATTTTTCTATAACTGTGATGTAACTGTACATCCACTAGGTGGAGCCAGTGGTCCACTCTTGAGTAGAGACTTGGTTTGGCATGCATTTTCATGGGTTCTGAGACACCTTGAGACATGTCACATAAAATTGACATTTGTTTGGTATAAACAGTAGGATATATACATATGTCGGTAGAGTCCATTCTCGTTTTAAAAAATCAATAACACAACATCTCATTCATTATATACTATATCATTTTATACAATAGATTATTAAAAACATTCGTTTATAATATACAACATAATTAATATATATATGCATAGTTAGATATAAAAGCCTTCATCATATTGAAAATTCAACTCACCTTCAAAATGCTCCATGAGGAATAAATTATTCAAGGAGTCTCTTTAAGATGTATGTCTTCAGGCATTCTGGTCCTCTGGGTCTTTTTTCTTGGTTGACTGAGACATCCCACGGACGCTCTTTTATGGGGTCAAATGGATCTGTTTAGGTCAGCAGTAAAACGGGACATCTTTAAGAATACAATTACCTTTTTTGTTTTTAATTGACTGAGACATCCACTGGACATTCCATCCTCGGATGCCTCCCGGACATTCCCGGACACCCCCCCGAGAGCTATTTTTAAAAGGTTAAAGGATAAACAGGTTTAAAAAAGTAGTTTCAAAGACACTTGGGGGACCCCATGTGTACATACAGTTCCCTTGTGTGTAAGGGACTCCCTAGATGAGCAAACTGTTGACCATTAAAATATGGATAGCTGAGAACTCTTTCTAAAAGGGTAAACAGGTTTACAAAACAGTTGTTTCAAAGACACACCACACACGCTCACACACACACACAACCCAAAGAACCAGTGGCTCTTGTGGAGAGAGAGAGAGAGAGAGAGAGAGAGAGAGAGAGAGAGAGAGAGAGAGAGAGAGAGAGAGAGAGAGAGAGAGAGAGAGAGAGAGAGAGAGAGAGAGAGAGAGAGAGAGAGAGAGAGAGAGACAGAGAGAGAGAGAGCTGTAATTCATTGAAGGGAAATACAATTTTCTTTCAAACCTTTTATTTTCTTCTAAAATGTTACTACAGAAATGGAAGCATTTATATACAAGTGATTAAAGTTCACTAAACAATATTGAATATTAAACTATGACACTAATGTTTACTACTGAACCTTTATATTGATCATAAACTGTATTATTACACAATACTACACCTTACTAAACAATACATGTTTAAATGTATAATTATTATAATAATCATAATTTTTCTCCTTTTCAGGGGCCTTTTGTAACCCGACACCCCCATCAGTCTCCAAATCCCCGTCTTCAAGCAGTGAGGGAGTCAGACCCTCTTCCACGCTGGCTCTCCATGGCCTTCAAGGTTTTGCATGTTTTCTTTTCGATGATAGATCTTTTCGATGATAGATCAACCTTCTTGCCGAGTCCAAGTTTTGTCTTGAGAACAGAAGGGACCATCTTCGTAAATGTTCACGATGGTGGAAAAACTGTTGCTGCTTGACTCAATACTTAATACACCTAAATTCCTTAATCTCTCATCTGACATTGTGAACCAAGATACGTTTTCACCAGCTTTAGTGCAGAAAAACTCTGTTCACAAGAAGCGGTACTAACAGGGATTGAAACAGCTATTCTGCACAGTTTAAAGAGCTGAAAGAAAACTTCTTTATAAGGCTGAATGAATAATGCTATCTCTACTACACTGGAGGGTCTCTGCATGCCACTCTGGATTTTCCTTTGTCAAATTCTTCTGAACTGATGTAGTTCATGCCCCAAGTCCTCAATATTTGATTCATATATTCTAGCAAATGGAAACAGGGACTTCTCTTTGAGAAATGCATCACTTTTGGGGTTTAGAGTTTGGACGCCATTCATTATGTCACAGTTTCTGCTAGAGAACCATCTGTTGAGCTCATTGAGCATCTGATCTAAGACAGGGTAGAAAAAGGTTGTACGAAAACTGTCTTTAATCTATTTCTGGATCTGACCTCTGACCTACTGTACTGAGTAGACAGTCTCCATTAAATTGAGAGCTTAGCTTTTTTGGTGGTTTTGCAGGGGGCAGGGGGTATTGCAGTATCACATTGCTCAGCTGTGTTCAACACTTCATTCCATAGGTCATCAGAAAATGACTCATCCCTGTAGTCATTCAAAGTTTGAACTAAGGCTTCAACTAAATCAACAGCCTTTGACAGGTCAAGTGATGAAGACTGTAGCATCTCTGATAGAAATGTTGCTTCTCCAAAAACGTTATGGAGTGGAACAAGGAACACAATGAATTGTAAATCTATCTGTGCAAGCAGACCTCGTGCCTCAACAGATCTGTCACCGTTGTGTTCTTGGACTATGTTTTGCAGGACTCGCTTAACGGCAGGCAATCTATCCATAATAGTATGTAGAGCCATATATCGACATGCCCAGCGAGTGTCACTTAGTCTCTGAAGCTCTCTAGGTGCACCTGGGTACATCTCTCTTTGTACGCTAAGCCATTTTTGATGCACATGTATGACCCAGATGTGAAGACATACAGTCTTTCTAGTAAGGAGAAGAACTGTCCTACCTCAGGGACAGCTTTGACTGTATCCACTAAAACTAAGTTTAGACAGTGTGCACTGCAGTGGACGTAAAAGGCTTTGCTTGTTCTTTAATGCGTTGCCTGGACGCCTGAATGCTGCCACTCATAACTGAAGCACCGTCATATGCTTGGCCTACTAGGTTGTTTTTGTATTCAAGACCATGACTTTCTAATATGTGTATGATTTAGTCAGTAAGCCCTGCTGCATCTAGTGGATCAGCCGATTCAAAGTGGAGACAGCTCTCATGGACAGCTCCACTGAAATAGTACCTGAGTACTGGAGATATCTGATCCTTTTGTTTTAACATCTTTTGTTTTCCATCTGCCATTATGCTGAAGACCTCACTGTCTTTCACTTCTTCTATAATCTCTGTTGGAACCATGTCTGCCAAACAACTCAGAACCTCATTCTGAATCCCTTTGCTTGTGTATTTTGCATTATGAATGGAATTCAACCTTTTTTCCACAGTTGTGTCATGCTTAGCTATTGTTTCTAGGATTGCCATGAAGTTCCCTTTATTATCAGACTCTGCAGACTCATCGTGTCCTCTTTGTGCAATGTTTTGTGTGGCTGTAAGTAGTAGTACTTCTCCTATTGTTTTAATATAGTCCCCATTTTCTTGAACCTGTTTGTTGTGTTCCTTGTTTAGGGCATTTACCAGTGTTGCATTACTTTTTACAGCTTTCTGATTGACTCTCCATGTAATCATTGCTTGTTTGTACCGCTCAGACCTTGCATGAATTGCAAATCCCCCCTCTTTGTAAGTTGCCTTCTTCCAGTTGTTAAAACACAATTTTGAATCAAATCCAGTCTCTGAGACAGGCGTAACAAAACACAGAGTCTGATTTGTTTGAATATTGAAGCCAGGGGTGGATGTGGTACCAGGCCGCCTTGAAGCTCCTCCTCCTGTCCTCCATCAGAGTTCTTGGGTCCATGTTCATCACTGGCTGCACCGGTGGCTCCTCCCGGGATTGGCTGATATCTGTCGAAGGAAAAAAAACTATAATTAAAAGTATCTATTTGGGTAATTTTAGACACATACCATAGCCATCAGACAACTTCTGAAATCCATCTGATATCCATCCATCTGATATCCCAAGCCCAATAACATGTTAAATGCGATCATTCATTTCAATCATAAACTGACACATTTCTATACACCGTATAAACTGACTAATTGCAGCTTTACAAGTAACCACAGATTTATTCAACATCCCAAACCTGATGGTCCACTGCTTGTGGCATTAGACGCACATGGCTCCTCTGGTGGTGTCTCACTCTCAGCCTCTACGCACATGGCTCCTCTGTCTCACTCTCAGCCTCTA
This sequence comes from Coregonus lavaretus, assembly GCF_964263955.1. NCBI lineage: Eukaryota > Metazoa > Chordata > Actinopteri > Salmoniformes > Salmonidae > Coregonus > Coregonus lavaretus. The sequence goes on along the minus strand of NW_028160668.1, from coordinate 44,376 downwards.
CGCACATGGCTCCTCTGGTGGTGTCTCACTCTCAGCCTCTATGCACATGGCTCCTCTGTCTCACTCTCAGCCTCTACGCACATGGCTCCTCTGTCTCACTCTCAGCCTCTGCGCACATGGCTCCTCTGGTGGTGTCTCACTCTCAGCCTCTACGCACATGGCTCCTCTGGTGGTGTCTCACTCTCAGCCTCTATGCACATGGCTCCTCTGGTGGTGTCTCACTCTCAGCCTCTATGCACATGGCTCCTCTGTCTCACTCTCAGCCTCTACGCACATGGCTCCTCTGTCTCACTCTCAGCCTCTGCGCACATGGCTCCTCTGGTGGTGTCTCACTCTCAGCCTCTACGCACATGGCTCCTCTGGTGGTGTCTCACTCTCAGCCTCTACGCACATGGCTCCTCTGGTGGTGTCTCACTCTCAGCCTCTACGCACATGGCTCCTCTGGTGGTGTCTCACTCTCAGCCTCTACGCACATGGCTCCTCTGTCTCACTCTCAGCCTCTACGCACATGGCTCCTCTGTCTCACTCTCAGCCTCTACGCACATGGCTCCTCTGTCTCACTCTCAGCCTCTACGCACATGGCTCCTCTGTCTCACTCTCAGCCTCTACGCACATGGCTCCTCTGTCTCACTCTCAGCCTCTACGCACATGGCTCCTCTGTCTCACTCTCAGCCTCTATGCACATGGCTCCTCTGTTGGTGTCTCACTCTCAGCCTCTACGCACATGGCTCCTCTGGTGGTGTCTCACTCTCAGCCTCTATGCACATGGCTCCTCTGGTGGTGTCTCACTCTCAGCCTCTATGCACATGGCTCCTCTGGTGGTGTCTCACTCTCAGCCTCTATGCACATGGCTCCTCTGGTGGTGTCTCACTCTCAGCCTCTACGCACATGGCTCCTCTGTCTCACTCTCAGCCTCTACGCACATGGCTCCTCTGGTGGTGTCTCACTCTCAGCCTCTACGCACATGGCTCCTCTGGTGGTGTCTCACTCTCAGCCTCTACGCACATGTCTCCTCTGTTGGTGTCTCACTCTCAGCCTCTACGTCCCCCTCAGCCTCAGTCTCTCCATCTGTCTCACTTTCCTGCTCAGTCTCTCCAATGGACAAGTCTTCCTGCTCTTTCTGCAGGCTCTCTGCTCTCTCTTGCTAAACTAAACCAAAAACCATGCAAACGAATACATAGCCCAGGATTCAAGCCAATTCCTTCATTAATTCACAAAGAAAGTAACAAACGGACAGGTTAACATTAGCTGATCTAACGTTACACTTCTGTAATGCATTTAATAGTTAACGATGTCACAAATACAACATATTCAACATGTTGCTCACCTCTCTTTATGTCCTTCTTCTTGCTTGAACGATATTATTCGCGCCAAATTTCTTTCAACTTCTGAATAGAAAAAAACTTGCAGATCCATGTGGTACGATACTGTTTGTGTTCCGCCTAAAGGAGTCCCACTAGAAAATGTGTCGGGTTACTTTAGTGTTCCACTTTGCCACTGTCTAATAACCGATGTAAAAAAATTAAAGAAGAACATGATAGCATTCATTCTGTGATAATTATTTCAGACTCTGCATTTAGGGGGGCCACAAGGGGGTCCAAGCTTGTTGTCACAGGGGCACTGCCCCCCCCAGAACCGCTAGTGTCTGACAGCCCTTCTTCGGCCTCGGTGGATGCTAGCTCAGAAGAAGCACCAGCATGGTTCAGAATGGTGATGGACAAGGGTATAACAACAATCCAAGAGACACTTTCTGAATGCCTCAGCAAAATTGATGTGCTGGTCGATAAACTCCACGAAGACCAGAAAGTCACAAAGGGAACGAGTGACAAAGTTACAAAAAGACCATGCTGACCAACAGGCTGCCATTTATGACACTTAACATTAGGGTACTGTAATGAATACTCAGGGAGAAAAAGGTGTAGATTCACACGCAGAGCGGCAGGTGTGTATTACGCCTTTACAGAAGACAGGAATCGTGGTCACAGGCAGGCAATGGACATACACAGGTAGGCAAACAGGCAGGTGAATCAAAACTAGGACTGAAGGCTATAACTGGTTCTCACAAACGAGCTAGGAAAAGTCTTAGTAACTAGTGGTTCTGGTGAAAAATGTCCTTTAAGTTTCTCCACAATATCCCCATACGTCTTATTACCTGTTCTGACTGGATGTAGCAGGCTGCCTAGTAAATTAAATGTCTTTGGCCCCATTACACTAAAACATGTAGGCATATGTGTGAACAGGATTGTCTTCACAGTTGAATAAATGTCCTTTCCTTTAATCACTGTATGTTCCTCCCTTTTAATCATTTTGTTTTCCCGCTCCGACGTCCGTCTCCAGTCCTTTTCTGCCGTCCATGACGATGTTAACTCTCTTTCTTAGCTAGCTCGACTATGCACTTGCCTCTGCTATCAATACACTGTGCTAACATTAGCCTAGACTGTACCACAGAAAATAACAGTATTAAACAGTTGTAAAAACCCACTTCTTCCACACAGAATAGTTCCTGTAGATTCAGACTTACTCATCACCAATCTTTTGTTATGTCTCGTGGGTTTCATAACCACGTCTGTACAACAATTCAATAATGATGAGACAGGAGACAGGAATCAGTTCAACCATTTATCTGGAACGTGATCATCTCAACACATACAAACCCCCATGATGCTCTGCAGCACAACCCCAATATACAACAAATACATAAATAAGTAAATGGACACTAAATAAAACTAATAGAGGAATTTAAATGTTCAGTTGTAGAAAGTAGGGCCATGGGATAGGGTCAGAAAGGTCAGTATGTTTGATAACTGGTTCCAGAGGTGACATAACAAGCATAAGGTCCATTATAACACAGTGAAGTAGAGGTGGGAGCTAAAAGCAGACATGGACAGTGAGACGGTGTGAGGAGGTCAGGGGTGAAACACTAGATCAGGACAGGTAGAAATGGCAGGGCTGGAAATAGACACAGAGACACATTCTGATCATGGCTCAGACCTGACCTGAGACACCCAAACAGAAGATGCCATAGCAAAGTCCTGTCCAGTAGGCTATATGGGATTTCCTTTCATCAAAATACAACACATGGAAATGTGTCCAGTGTGTGTGTGTGTATCCAGTGTGTGTGTGTGTGTGTGTGTGTGTGTGTGCAGTGTGTCTGTGTGTCCAGTGTGTGTGTGTTCAGTGTGTGTGTGTCCAGTGTGTGTGTGTCCAGTGTTTGTGTGTGTATGTCCAGTGTGTGTCCAGTGTGTGTGTGTGTGTCCAGTGTTTGTGTCCTGTGTGTGTGTGTGTCAGGTGTGTGTGTCCAGTGTGTATGTGTGTGTGTGTCCAGTGTGTATGTGTGTGGGTCCAGTGTGAGTGTGTGTCCAGTGTGTGTCCAGTGTGTGTGTGTGTTTGTGTGTGTCCAGTGTGTGTGAGTGTGTGTGTGTCCAGTGTGTGTGTGTGTGTGTCCAGTGTGTGTGTGTGTCCAGTGTGTGTGAGTGTGTGTGTAAGTGTGTATGTGTGTGTGTCCAGTGTCTGTCTGTGTGTCCAGTGTGTGTGTCCAGTGTGTGTGAGTGTGTGTGTCCAGTGTGTGTGTGTGTCCAGTGTGTGTGTGTCCAGTGTGTGTATGTGTCCAGTGTGTGTGTGTGTGTGTCCAGTGTGTGTGTGTGTGTGTGTGTCCTGTGTGTGTGTGTCCAGTGTGTGTGTCCACTGTGTGTGTGTGTCCAGTGTGTGTGTGTGTGTGGCCAGTGTGTGTGTTTGTCCAGTGTGTGTGTGTCCAGTGTGTGTGTGTGTGTCCAGTGTGTGTGTGTCCAGTGTGTGTGTCCAGTGTGTGTGTGTGTCCAGTGTGTGTGTGTGTGTGGCCAGTGTGTGTGTGTGTCCAGTGTGTGTGTGTGTGTGTGTCAGTGTTACCATGGTTATTATTTACAGGGACACTGAGGAGTCATAACAAACCCAAAACCCTGGATAGAGGGGCTCAGTGAATGTGGAGTGGAATGTGTTCAGGTGGGTCAGTGTGTCAGAGGAGACTCTGTAGAAGGACAGAGTGCCGGCTGGCCAGTCCAGATACACTCCTACTCTGTGGGAGCTGGAGGAGGGGACGTCTATGGTAGTGGACTTATTATTGTGCCAGGCAGAGTAAATGTTGTCAGAGCAGAACAAACTCCAGGACTTGTCATTACATCCAATCACACAGTCATCACCCCCTCCTCTCCTGCTGATTCCTTTATATGCCACTCCTATATCAGCCCCTTCCCCACTCCACTCTACCTCCCAGTAACAGCGCCCAGTCAGACCCTCTCTACACAGCACCTGAGGCCAGACCTCAAATCTCTCTGGGTGATCAGGATACGGCTGCTCCTCTCTCCTCCATGTCACCTTTCTGTTCTCCTCAGACAGAGAGAGGCGTCTGTTTACTGTGTTTAGGTCCAGTGTGAGATCACAGACATCTGATGGATGAAACCAGACACAATATTAGAAATCATCATCATCCTGAACACACACACACACACACACACACAGCCTGAACACACACACACAAACACACACACATCCTGAACACACACACACACACACACATCCTGAACACACACACACAAACACACACACATCCTGAACACACACACACACAAACACACACATCCTGAACACACACACACAAACACACACACATCCTGAACACACACACACACACACACATCCTGAACACACACACACACACACAAACACACACACATTCTGAACACACACACACATCCTGAACACACACACACACACACACATCCTGAACACACACACACACACACACACACATCCTGAACACACACACACAAACACACACACATCCTGAACACACAAACACACACACACACACACAAACACACACACATCCTGAACACACACACCCTGAACACACACACACCTTCATGCATGCATGAACACACACACACATATTTCTAAAGTAACACAAACACGCCACACACACACACACAGACACACACATTGTCAAAGCAACTCTTTGTAAACTTTGGTGTCCCTGATTTGTGCTTCTGTAGAACTACAGCTGATATTTAATATGACCAAGTAAGTAATGATGGTGGTCTTTGACTTTGACTTCACTTGAATTAAGACTTATTCTTAGTCATATTCTTCACAGCAGTCAACACTCACATTTTCTAAGTCCAGGTTTCATTCTGTTCTCTCCACCATGTTCCACACTGTAGCGGTAAGCAGAAGAACAGACAGTCATTGAGGGATACACCTGAACTCACACACACACACACACACACACACACACACACACACACACACACACACACACACACACACACACACACACACACACACACACACACACACACACACACACACACACACACAAACAGTCAGCATATAACTTTGTGTGTGTCTAGTGTGTGTGTGTTTGTGTGTGTGTCCAGTGTGTGTGTGTCCAGTGTGTGTGTGTTTGTTTCCACTCTGTGTGATTCCTTTCTGTGTATGTGTCCAGTGTGTGTGTACGGTGTGTGTGTGTGTGTGTCCAGTGTGTGTGTGTGTGTGTGTGTGTGTGTGTGTGTGTGTGTGTCCAGTGTGAGTGAGTGAGTGTGTGTGTTCAGTGTGTGTGTGTGTGTGTCCAGTCTGTGTGTGTGTCCAGTATGTGTGTGTGTGTCCAGTGTGTGTGTGTTTGTCCAGTGTGTGTGTGTCCAGTGTGTGTCCAGTGTGTTTGTGAATCGCATCTCTGCATGTCTGGCAGACATATCAGTATGGATGACGGATCACCACCTCAAGCTGAACCTCGGCAAGACGGAGCTGCTCTTCCTCCCGGGGAAGGACTGCCCGTTCCATGATCTCGCCATCACGGTTGACAACTCCGCTGTGTCCTCCTCCCAGAGTGCGAAGAGCCTAGGCGTGACCCTGGACAACACCCTGTCGTTCTCCACCAACATCAAGGCGGTGACCCGATCCTGCAGGTTCATGCTCTACAACATTCGGAGAGTACGACCCTGCCTTACACAGGAAGCGGCACAGGTCCTTATCCAGGCACTTGTCATCTCCCGTCTGGACTATTGCAACTCGCTGTTGGCTGGCCTCCCTGCCTGTGCCATTAAACCCCTACAACTCATCCAGAATGCCGCAGCCCGTCTGGTGTTCAACCTTCCCAAGTTCTCTCACGTCACCCCCCTCCTCCGCACACTCCACTGGCTTCCAGTTGAAGCTCGCATCCGCTACAAGACCATGGTGCTTGCCTATGGAGCAGTGAGGGGAACGGCACCTCTGTACCTTCAGGCTCTGATCAGTCCCTACACCCAAACGAGGGCATTGCGTTCATCCACCTCTGGCCTGCTGGCTCCCCTTCCTCTGCGGAAGCATAGTTCCCGCTCAGCCCAGGCAAAACTGTTCGCTGCTCTGGCACCCCAATGGTGGAACAAGCTCCCTCACGACGCCAGGACAGCGGAGTCACTCACCACCTTCCGGAGACATTTGAAACCCCACCTCTTTAAGGAATACCTGGGATAGGATAAAGCAATCCTTCTACCCCCCCCCCCCCCCCCCCCCACACACACAGCGGAGTCGCTCACCCCCTTCCGGAGACATTTGAAACCCCACCTCTTTAAGGAATACCTGGGATAGGATAAAGTAATCCTTCTACCCCCCCCCACCCCCCCCCCCCCACACACACAGCGGAGTCGCTCACCACCTTCCGGAGACATCTGAAACCCCACCTCTTTAAGGAATACCTGGGATAGGATAAAGTAATCCTTCTACCCCCCCCCCCCCCACCCCACCCCACAGCGGAGTCACTCACCACCTTCCGGAGACATTTGAAACCCCACCTCTTTAAGGAATACCTGGGATAGGATAAAGTAATCCTTCTACCCCCTCCCCACCCCCCCCCCCCACACACACAGCGGAGTCGCTCACCACCTTCCGGAGACATTTGAAACCCCACCTCTTTAAGGAATACCTGGGATAGGATAAAGTAATCCTTCTACCCCCCCCCCCCACCCCACAGCGGAGTCACTCACCACCTTCCGGAGACATTTGAAACCCCACCTCTTTAAGGAATACCTGGGATAGGATAAAGTAATCCTTCTACCCCCCCCCCCCCCCAAATTGTAAAGTGGTTATCCCACTGGCTATAGGGTAAACGCACCAATTTGTGAGTCGCTCTGGCTAAGAGCGTCTGCTAAATGACGTTAATGTGCCCTTGAGCAAGGCACTTAACCCCAATTGCTCCTGTAAGTCGCTCTGGATAAGAGCGTCTGCTAAATGACTAAAATGTAAATGTAAATGTAAATTTGTGTGTCCATTGTGTGTGTGTATGTGTGTGTGTGTGTGTGTGTCGAGTTTGTGTGTTTGTCCAGTGTGGTGTGTGTGTGTGTGTGTGTGTGTGTGTGTGTGTGTGTGTGTGTGTGTGTGTGTGTGTCCAGTGTGTGTGTGTGTGTCCAGTGTGTGTGTGTGCTTTTCTTTTGTGTGTGTGTGTGTCCATTGTGTGTGTGTGTCCAGTGTGTTTGTGTGTCCATTGTGTGTGTGTATGTGTGTGTGTGTGTGTGTGTGTCCAGTTTGTGTGTTTGTCCAGTGTGGGTGTGTGTGTGTGTGTGTGTGTGTGTGTCCAGTGTGTGTGTGTGTGTGTCCAGTGTGTGTGTGTGTGTGTGCTTTTCTTTTGTGTGTGTGTGTGTCCATTGTGTGTGTGTGTCCAGTGTGTTTGTGTGTGTGTCCACTCTGTGTGTGTGTCCACTCTGTGTGTGTGTCCAGTATGTGTGTGTTTGTCCAGTGTGTGTGTGTGTGTGTGTGTGTGTGTGTGTGTGTGTGTGTGTGTGTCCAGTTTGTGTGTGTGTCCAGTATGTGTGTGTTTGTCCAGTGTGTGTGTGTCCAGTGTGTGTCCAGTGTGTTTGTGTGTCCATTGTGTGTGTGTATGTGTGTGTGTGTGTGTGTGTGTCCAGTTTGTGTGTTTGTCCAGTGTGGGTGTGTGTGTGTGTGTGTGTGTGTGTGTGTGTGTGTGTGTCCAGTGTGTGTGTGTGTGTCCAGTGTGTGTGTGTGTGTGTGTGCTTTTCTTTTGTGTGTGTGTGTGTCCATTGTGTGTGTGTGTCCAGTGTGTGTGTGTGTCCAGTGTGTTTGTGTGTGTGTCCAGTGTGTTTGTGTGTGTGTCCAGTGTGTTTGTGTGTCCATTGTGTGTGTGTATGTGTGTGTGTGTGTGTGTGTCCAGTTTGTGTGTTTGTCCAGTGTGGGTGTGTGTGTGTGTGTGTGTGTGTGTGTGTGTGTGTGTGTGTCCTGTGTGTGTGTGTCCATTGTGTGTGTGTGTGTGTCCACTCTGTGTGTGTGTCCAGTGTGTGTATGTGTGTGTCCTGTGTGTGTGTGTGTGTCCACTCTGTGTGTGTGTCCAGTGTGTGTATGTGTGTGTCCTGTGTGTGTGTGTCCATTGTGTGTGTGTGTGTGTGTCCACTCTGTGTGTGTTTGTCCAGTGTGTGTGTGTCCAGTGTGTGTCCAGTGTGTTTGTGTGTCCATTGTGTGTGTGTATGTGTGTGTGTGTGTGTGTGTGTGTGTGTGTGTGTGTGTGTGTGTGTCCAGTGTGTGTGTGTGTGTCCAGTTTGTGTGTTTGTCCAGTGTGGGTGTGTGTGTGTGTGTGTGTGTGTGTGTGTGTGTGTGTGTGTGTGTGTGTCCAGTGTGTGTGTGTGTGTGTCCAGTGTGTGTGTGTGTGTGTGCTTTTCTTTTGTGTGTGTGTGTGTCCATTGTGTTTGTGTGTGTCCAGTGTGTGTGTGTGTCCAGTGTGTGTTTGTGTCCAGTGTGTGTGTGTGTCCAGTGTGTGTTTGTGTCAAGTGTGTGTGTGTGTGTGTCCAGTGTGTGTCCAGTGTGTTTGTGAGTGTGTCCAGTGTGTTTGTGTGTCCATTGTGTGTGTGTATGTGTGTGTGTGTGTGTGTGTGTGTGTCCAGTTTGTGTGTTTGTCCAGTGTGGGTATGTGTGTGTGTGTGTGTGTGTGTGTGTGTGTGTGTGTGTGTGTGTGTGTGTGTCCAGTGTGTGTGTGTGTTTGTGTCCAGTGTGTGTGTGTGTCCTGTGTTTGTGGGTCCAGCGTGTGTGTGTGTGTGTTTGTGTGTGTCTGTGTCAAGTGTGTGTGTGTGTGTGTCCAGTGTGTGTGTGTCCAGTATGTGTGTGTTTGTCCAGTGTGTGTGTGTGTGTGTCCTGTGTGTGTGTGTCCATTGTGTGTGTGTGTTTGTGTCCAGTTTGTGTCCAGTGTGTTTGTGTGTGTGTCCAGTGTGTTTGTGTGTCCATTGTGTGTGTGTCCAGTTTGTGTGTTTGTCCAGTGTGGGTGTGTGTGTGTGTGTGTGTGTGTGTGTGTCCAGTGTGTGTGTGTGTGTCCAGTGTGTGTGTGTGTGTGTGTGCTTTTCTTTTGTGTGTGTGTGTGTCCATTGTGTGTGTATGTCCAGTGTGTTTGTGTGTGTCCAGTATAAGTGTGTTTGTCCAGTGTGGGAGTGTGTCCAGTGTGGGTGTGTGTCCTGTGTTTGTGGGTCCAGCGTGTGTGTGTGTGTGTTTGTGTGTGTCTGTGTCAAGTGTGTGTGTGTGTGTGTCCAGTGTGTGTGTGTCCAGTGTGTGTGTGTTTGTCCAGTCTGTGTGTGTGTGTGTGTTTGTCCAGTGTGTGTACTAATATTGAACACCATATTGAATACTGGACACACACTCACACTGATCACACACACACACACACACACACACACACACTGGACAAACACACACATACTGGACACACACACACTGGACACACACACACACACACACACACACTGGACCCACAAACACAGGACACAAACACACTAACACACACACACTGGACAAACACACACACACACACACACACACACACACACACACACACACACACACACACACACAGTCTTTATATAACTTAGTCCAAGTGGTGGTCAGAATGTTTGTCTTAACTAGCCTGATAACTCCAACATGTCTGATATGAACATTGACATAAACCCTCTACATAATTGAGTTTCTCCAGTCTGCAGTGTGGATCCTCCAGTCCAGCAGAGAGCAGTCTGACTCCTGAGTCTCCTGGGTGATTGTAGCTCAGGTCCAGCTCTCTCAGGTGTGAGGGGTTTGACTTCAGAGCTGAGACCAGAGAAGCACAGCCTTCCTCTGTGACTAGACAGCGTGACAGCCTGCAAAGAGTCAAATCATATTAAAACCACACTGCTATTGTTTGGTGGTGAAAATAGTGGCAGTATATTTTTACAACCTATTCAGATACATCAGTGTCCTGAAACCCACCATATCCATTCATAAATTAATGTATCATTATTAGAAATTATCAGATTATTGCTTCTAGATAGAACATGTACAGTGAGGGAAAAAAGTATTTGATCCCCTGCGGATTTTGTACGTTTGCCCAATGACAAAGAAATGATAAGTCTATAATTTTAATGTTAGGTTTATTTGAACAGTGAGGGACAGAATAACAACAACAAAATCCAGAAAAACGCATGTCAAAAATGTTATAAATTGATTTGCATTTTAATGAGGGAAATAATTATTTGACCCCCTCTCAATCAGAAAGGTTTCTGGCTCCCAGGTGTCTTTTATACAGGTAACGAGCTGAGATTAGGAGCACACTCTTAAAGGGAGTGCTCCTAATATCGGTTTGTTACCTGTATAAAAGACACCTGTCCACAGAAGCAATCAATCAATCAGATTCCTAACTCTCCACCATGGCCAAGACCAAAGAGCTCTCCAAGGATGTCAGGGACAAGATTGTAGACCTACACAAGGCTGGAATGGGCTACAAGACCATCGCCAAACAATTGGTGAGAAGGTGACAACAGTTGGTGCGATTATTCGCAAATGGAAGAAACACAAAATAACTGTCAATCTCGCTCGGCCTGGGGCTCCATGCAAGATATCACCTCGTGGAGTTGCAATGATTATTTACATTTTAGCAGACGCTCTTATCCAGAGCGACTTACATTTAGTGCATACATTATTTTTTATTTTTTTTTCATACTGGCCCCCTGTGGGAATTGAACCCACAACCCTGGCATTGCAAATGCCATACCAACCAAACTACATCCCTGCCGGCCATTCCCTCCCCTACCCTGGGCCAATTGAGCGCCGCCCCATGGGTCTCCCGGTCGGCTACGACAGAGCCTGGATTTGAACCAGGATCTCTAGTGGCACAGCTAGCACTGCGATGCAGTGCCTTAGACCACTGCGCCACTCAGGAGAATTACAGGAATTACAGGAACTACAGGAATTATGAGAACAGTGAGGAATCAGCCTAGAACTACACGGGAGGATCTTGTCAATGATCCCAAGGCAGCTGGGACCATAGTCACCAAGAAAACAATTGGTAACACACTATGCCAGGGTTCTTCAATTCCGGTCCTGGAGGGCCGAAACACCTCTGTTTTCATCCTCTCCTTCTAATCAGGGGCTAATTCAGACCTGGGACACCAGGTGAGTGCAATTAACTACCAGGTAGAAATTTTAAAAACACAAGTGTTTCAGCCCTCCAGGACCGGAATTGAAGAACCCTGCATTATGCCGTGAAAGGACTGAAATCCTGCAGCGCCCGCAAGGTCCCCCTGCTCAAGAAAGCACTTATACAGGCCCGTCTGAAGTTTGCCAATGAACATCTGAATGATTCAGAGGAGAACTGGGTGAAAGTATTGTGGTCAGATGAGACCAAAAACTAGGTCTTTGGCATCAACTCAACTCGCCGTGTTTGGAGGAGGAGGAATGCTGCCTATGACCCCAAGAACACCATCCCCACCGTCAAACATGGAGGTGGAAACATTATGCTTTGGGGGTGTTTTTCTGCTAAGGGGACAGGACAACTTCACCGCATCAAAGGGACGATGGACGGGGCCATGTACCGTCAAATCTTGGATGAGAACCTCCTTCCCTCAGTCAGGGCATTGAAAATGGGTCGTGGATGGGTATTCCAGCATGACAATGACCCAAAACAAACGGCCAAGGCAACAAAGGAGTGGCTCAAGAAGAAGCACATTAAGGTCCTGGAGTGGCCTAGCCAATATATAACATTTTTGACATGCGTTTTTCTGGATTTCTTTATTGTTATTCTGTCTCTCAATGTTCAAATAAACCTATCATTAAAATTATGGACTGATCATGTCTTTGTCAGTGGGCAAACGTACAAAATCAGCAGGGGATCAAATACTTTTTTCCCTCACTGTATAGTACAAATATTTGAGTAGACTGACCAGAGCAGTTTAAAAAGCAGTATCAGTCAAAAGACAGACGGTGAGGTATCAGATTTAGATTGTATTGAGTATACAGTCCACACCATATCTATTTTGACAGAGAAGCTAACATTTCAAATGAAAGCACTTTATGTATCTAGTCCCCCCCTTTGAAGAAGTCAAAAGTATTCTGACCAATTCACTTCAAGTGTATTAAAGTAGTCAAAAGTTTAGTATTTGGTCCCAAACTCGTTGGTTGCATTTGCAGTTTGTTTTGGTTGTGTTTTGGGATATGTTTTGCCCAATAGTAACTGAATGGTGGATGATGACTGGATTAATCTTCTGTTTAAGTGAGTAGATAACATGTTTCTAAACACTACTAAATTAATCCTGATAATGCCATGATTAATACAAATTATGAATGAATCATGAACAATTATGAATGAGAAAGTTATAGAGGCTACAACAAAACATGCTAACCTCTCACCATTACCAATAACAGAGGGGGTATGATCCTTGTTCCTCTGTAACTTTCTCATTCATCATCATTCACGATTCATTCATGATTATTCATAATCATAGTAGCATCCACATGAATGTAGAAGTGTTCAGAAACATCTTCTATTCTTACTGACAATACAAGTGAAGTGACTCCAAAATGACAGGACATTATTCACCATTCAGTTTCTATTGGGAAAAACATAATCCAAAACACAACCAAATCAAACTGCAAATGTATTCAACATGTTTGTAGAATAACAAGCTTGATGTAATCACTACAGGCAAGTAATATTGGACCAAATACTAAACTTTGGACTAAATTAATTTGTCCAAATACTTATGACTTTTTCAAATGGGAGAACTAGATACATTTAGTGCTTTCATTTCTAAACAGTAAAACAGATATGTATGAATACCCTCAAATAAAAAGTGACATTCTGTACGGTCGCCTAATATGAAACAATTTCAAATCCAAAATGATGGAGCATAGCGCCAAATTTAAAACGGTAAACTTCACTGTCCAAACACATATGGTGTGGACTATGTGTGCCTGGTAAACACATGTGGATCTGGTGAACAGTTATCACTTGTTGACCAACTACAGGAATACTGACCTCAGAGTCTCCAGTTTACAGTGGGGATTCCCCAGTCCAGCAGAGAGCAGCTTCACTCCTGAATCCTTCAGGTCATTGTTACTCAGGTCCAGCTCTCTCAGGTGTGAGGGGTTTGAACTGAGAGCTGAGGCCAACACTTCACAGGATGTGTCTGTGAGTTTACAGCCAGTGAGTCTGTCAACAGAGTAAATACCATGAGGGACAGGTTGTATTAAAATGTTACATTTAGCTTTTCCTGCTTACACTGTTACTCCTGCACTAATAATGTGAACACTGTGTATAGATGTCTCAATGCTACAACTTTTCTGATCCATTTGTATTACAGTTTGTTTAAGACTTTTCAGCTGATAGAAAGTTTAGTCAGCCAATGAAAATATTGTTGTTCTTACATACAGTAAAGTTTGGTCTGAGGGATAGTCACATGAGTACTTACAGAGCCAGTCAGCCAATAAAAATGCTGCTGTAACTACAATGTATTTTGGTGTGGGATATTTCCATGAATACTTACAGAGCTTTCCTGCAGCCTCTCACAGCTGGGAGCAGTCTCCTACGACCCTCCTCTGATGTCTTGTATACCTTCAGGTCAAACACATCCAGAACCTCCTCTGATATCTGTAGCATGTAGGCCAGCGCTGAACACTGAGAAAGTGTGAGTTTTTTTTATCTCTTCTCTGACCTCAAGTACGCTTGGATTTCCTCCTGTACTGAATGGTCTTTCATCTCTATCAGACAGTGGAAGAGATTGATGCACCTCTCAGGGGAGATGTTCTTCCTCTGCATCACCTTAAGGGATCGGATTGTTTTCTGGACGCTGTCTGGACTGCTTTCTGTCTGTGTCACCAGACCTCGTAGGAGTTTCTGATTGGACTCCAGTGACATGCCATGAAGGAAGCGGACAAAGAGGTCCAGGTGTCCGTTCTTGCTCTCCAAGGCTTTATCCACGGTACTCTTCAGCAGCTCATGTAAGGTTAGCTCTTCAGATGCAGCTCTAGACTTTCTCTTGAGGAAGGGCTTCACTGCATCCATGTTCTTGGTTGTGTAACAATGGTACATGTAGACAGCTGAGAGAAACTCCTGAATGCTCAGATGAACAAAGCAGTACACCACTCTCTGAAATAACACAGACTCTTCTTTAAAGATTTGTGTGCACACTCCTGAGTACACTGAGGCTTCTTTGACATCAATGCCACACTCTTTCAGGTCTTCTTCATAGAACATGAGATTACCCTTCTCCAGATTTTCAAACGCCAGCTTCCCCAGCTTCAGAAGAATTTCCTTATCTGACTCCATGAGCTCCTGTTGATCCATCTCAACTCTTCCATGATATTTCTGGTTCTTCAGGCTGGTCTGAATGAGCAGGAAGTGTATTGACATCTCAGTCAGAGTCGTGGGCATCTCTCTCCTCTTGTCTGTACTCAACATGTGTTCAAGGACTATTGCAGAAATCCAACAGAAGACTGGAATGTGGCACATGATGTGGAGGCTCCTTGATGTCTTTATGTGTGAGATGATTCTGCTGGCCAGGTCCTGATCACTGAATCTCTTCCTGAAATACTCCTCCTTCTGTGGGTCATTGAACCCTCGTACCTCTGTCACCTGGTCAACACACTTAGGGGGGATCTGATTGGTTGCTGCTGGTCGGGAGGTTATCCATAGGAGAGCAGAGGGAAGCAGATTCCCCTTGATGAGGTTTGTCAGCAGAACATCGACAGACGATGTCTGGGTGACATCAGATACCTTTTCGTTGTGCTGGAAATCCAATGGAAGTCTGCTTTCATCCAAACCATCAAAGATGAACATAGCTTTACAGGCAGTGAGTTTCTTTGCATTGCCTATGTCTAGTTCTGTGTGGAAGCCATTTAAAAGTCTGAGAAGACTGTACTGGAGATCTTTAATCAAGTTCAGCTCCCGGAAAAAAAGCACAAATATGATATCCACATCTTGGTTCGCCTTCTCTTCAGCCCAGTCTAGGATGAACTTCTGCACAGAGACTGTTTTTCCGATGCCAGCGATGCCCTTCGTCAGCACAGTTCTGATGCTTCTCTCTTGGCCTGGTAAGGGTTTAAAGATGTCATTGCAGTGGATTGCTGTGTCATGTGATGTTGGTGTCCTGGATGCTGTCTCTAGCTGCCACACCTCATGTTCATTGTTAACCCCTTCACTCTCTCCCTCTGTGATGTAGAGCTCTGTGTAAATCCTGTTGAGGGGAGTTTGGTTCCCTGCTTTTTCCATGCCTTCTATCACACATTCATACCTCCTTTTCAGACTGTCTTTATGGTTTACTATAGCTCTCTGCAGGCTGTCATCCACTACAAGGGAAGAGGAAAAATGATGTGTATCAGAAACATTAATTGACAGGATGAAAAGTGGGCCTTCCACAACTACAGTAACTTCTATTATCTCATAATATTGTAGTTAACTACTGTAAATCATATTAAGGTATTGACTTGGCCCACGTGTGCAAGCAAGTGGTCTTACTGTTTTCAGAGCCTCTTGTTTTATTGGGTTCACTCAGCTGCTGTAGTACAGGCCGTGTTCTGGATCTCACTCACCACCTTCCGGAGACATTTGAAACCCCACCTCTTTAAGGAATACCTGGGATAGGATAAAGTAATCCTTCTAACCCCCCCCCAAATTGTAAAGTGGTTATCCCACTGGCTATAGGGTGAACGCACCAATTTGTGAGTCGCTCTGGCTAAGAGCGTCTGCTAAATGACGTTAATGTGCCCTTGAGCAAGGCACTTAACCCTAATTGCTCCTTTAAGTCGCTCTGGATAAGAGCGTCTGCTAAATGACTAAAATGTAAATGTAAATGTACACTGAGGACAGTCATAGTCTCCTGAAGGAGCAGGTTTCTCCCAGTATCTGGTGATGCACTGTCTGCAGAACCTGTGTCCACAGGCGATAGAGACTGGATCCCTCAGCACCTGCTGACACACTGCACACCTGGACTGATCCTCTGGCAGAGTAGACCATCCACTACAGAGATAAAGGAGAGAGAGATTGTAGATGTTAATACTGATCCTCTAACAGAGTAGACCATCCACTACAGAGATAAAGGAAAGAGAGATTGTAGATGTTAATACTGATCCTTTAACAGAGTAGACCTTCCACTATAGAGATAAAGGAGAGAGAGATTGTAGATGTTAATACTGATCCTTTAACAGAGTAGACCTTCCACTACAGAGATAAAGGAGAGAGAGATTGTAGATGTTAATACTGATCCTTTAACAGAGTAGATCATCCACTACAGAGATAAAGGAGAGAGAGAGAGATTGTAGATGTTAATACTGATCCTTTAACAGAGTAGATCATCCACTACAGAGATAAAGGAGAGAGAGAGAGATTGTAGATGTTAATACTGATCCTTTAACAGAGTAGATCATCCACTACAGAGATAAAGGAGAGAGAGAGAGATTGTAGATGTTAATACTGATCCTTTAACAGAGTAGATCATCCACTACAGAGATAAAGGAGAGAGAGAGAGATTGTAGATGTTAATACTGATCCTTTAACAGAGTAGATCATCCACTACAGAGATAAAGGAGAGAGAGAGAGATTGTAGATGTTAATACTGATCCTTTAACAGAGTAGATCATCCACTACATAGATAAAGGAGAGAGAGAGAGATTGTAGATGTTAATACTGATCCTTTAACAGAGTAGATCATCCACTACAGAGATAAAGGAGAGAGAGAGAGATTGTAGATGTTAATACTGATCCTTTAACAGAGTAGATCATCCACTACAGAGATAAAGGAGAGAGAGAGAGATTGTAGATGTTAATACTGATCCTTTAACAGAGTAGATCATCCACTACAGAGATAAAGGAGAGAGAGAGAGATTGTAGATGTTAATACTGATCCTTTAACAGAGTAGATCATCCACTACAGAGATAAAGGAGAGAGAGAGAGATTGTAGATGTTAATACTGATCCTTTAACAGAGTAGATCATCCACTACAGAGATAAAGGAGAGAGAGAGAGATTGTAGATGTTAATACTGATCCTTTAACAGAGTAGATCATCCACCGATGTTCCCTCAACATTTTTGGGGCACTGAGCAAATTTCTGCTATTGTGAGCGGAAACTTGAACGTTGTGAGAATTCTGAGCAACTTCCGGCGCACGTTTACAGTGAACACTGATGCTGTACCCTGACAGTTGTAGACAGTAGCCAATAGGCTGTACCCTGACAGTTGTAGACAGTAGCCAATAGGCTGTACCCTGACAGTTGTAGACAGTAGCCAATAGGCTGTACCCTGACAGTTGTAGACAGTAGCCAATAGGCTGTACCCTGACAGTTGTAGACAGTAGCCAATAGGCTGTACCCTGACAGTTGTAGACAGTAGCCAATAGGCTGTTGTGGCTATTTGAGTATAATGTAGGCCTACCAACCAAACCAATGGAGCAAATCCTATATGTGGTGTTCAATGCAGGCCTACATTGCATGAGACTTAAAAAAAGTTTTTACATTATTCAGGGCTTGCCATTAACCCTTAAAAGTATATCGACGCACCAGTGTGTCAACCTAAGTAACATAAAAAAATCCCCAACAAAATCAGTCAGTTTAAGCTGGAGATATCGTCTCAATCCACCGCATCCGCCTATGTTGGCCTTCCACATCTGCGGTGGAAGGTGGCGGATCTACAGCGGAGTTTGTCAGACCATGAGACATCCCGAAAATTGGTCTTCTCACGAAAATGTCTGTAGCATCTGTATGATCCCACTATGAAAAGGAGAGACTCTCATGAACATGGTAGTGTTCTCCGTTTTGCTCCATGACCCACACAAGTGCTACGGGACTCGTCTGAAGCTATCCCATACAAACAAATAGAAGCATGGAGGTATTTTTGTGCCTCATAAATATGGGGTTATATGGGTAAAAAAAAGAAAAAGAATACTGATCTGTCTTATGTCTCCTAGATACAGGACAGACACTTCAAAACTTTATTCCTTATGATGTATTTTTTTACCATTTCTGAATGTGTTATTCAATGAGTTTATATGGGCTTTAGTAGTAAAGGCCAAATTCAATATTTTATCAAATAATTGTTATATATATATATATATATATATATATATGTTACTATTTTTTACATCTAATGCTAGCTAGCTACCCAACCAGCCCATAGAGAGAGCATTGCGGATGTTGTAGTCAACTTTAACTGCAACAGATTTCCACAACAATTTTCACGTTGCTACCAACCTTACTATAACACGAAAATGTAATATTTGTTCACAAAAAAACATTGTTCTCACATATTAGTGTTATTTAACGCTGTAAATTATAGGAATTTGTGTGTTTTGGGTGGATTTTTCCTTTAATTTATGCACGACAGAAAAACATAAAAGCCCATTGATGTAGCTATGCTCTTTTAGGTAAATCAATGAAACAAGCTCCAGTAGGCTAATCTTTTTGAGTGTGGACTGTACTGTATGGTATTATACTGTATTATATGGACTGGAATTACACACATTGTTCAAACCATGAAGCTGGGAGAGAACATGCATACTTTCGCAGGACATGTAACCTACAAAGTTACAATCATAAGCTAGCAAATTAGATTTTAATAATAGGGCCTACTTTACATGTATAATGTATATATACACCTTCCATAATATTCCCCCTAATGTTATTAGCCTACCTCCTCCTTCTCTCTCTATTGGTGCTTCATTCCTTCCTCACTTTAAAACAGTTAAATGAAATAGGTTTCGTTGTCCTTATCTTCATCATTCTAATGACATGCTGAATAATACAGGACTATAATAAGATGCAGACGTCTTTCACTTCTTTTCACGAAGATTGAACAGTTATAGGTCTGAATAAATAACTGCTATAGCCCAGTGTTTCCCAAACTTGGTCCAGAGGCAGACAAATAGGAGAAATGTGCTAGACAGATGGTTTTATTTCCTGCAGTGTCTATTCATTGTCCAAACGCACGGCCGCTTTCTGGCTTGCTCCTGACTGCTATAGAGTTAGTACACATCATTCCCAAACATTCAAAATAATTTATTAAAACGTGAAAATGAACATTTCTAAGTGGTCACTTGTCAGAAAATGTTTTTAAAGTATCATATTATTCCCGGGGGTGTATAATGCATTTAATTCAGTTGACTGATTTCCTTATATGAACTGTAACTCAGTAAAATCTTTGAAATTGTTTGCTGTTGCATTTATATTTTTCAGAGAAAGACTGCGAGAGAGTGCTGGCATGTGCATTGATTTAAAGCAACGATATTCAAGTGATAGGCTGTTTTAAAACTCTATAATAAACTCTATAATAAATAAAAATATAAGTATCTTTACAATAAAAAATTTGCCCCACACCCCCCCCCCCGAAACCAGATGTAGATGTGTAAATTAAACTCGCATTCTGTCCTTATGTTACCGTAGCAACAGTTACCATGATGAGATGGTAGGTCTACATGCATTGTCCTGCGCTCCATCCTGAGAGGTGCTCTGTCCCCACCCGGAGGGTTGATGGTTGATCATGCAGATAGCAGAGACAAGGCCGTCGATAAGACAGATTTAGACATTGCATATAATTTAACAGTTCCATTTTACATTTTGCTGTTAATATAAACAATGTATTATAATCGACCCGGTTTGTGGGTTTGAACAGTAGTGGGTTTGAACGGTAGATCTAGGTAACCCGGTTCCCGCTATTCAACCCTAATCACCATGCACTCCTTAAATATCTCAGTGTCAGTGAAGAACTTGGTGTGTTAAGTTAAAACCAGGGCTCTAATTGAGGGGGTATGTGAGTGTATTGTGGCTTTTGTTAAAGAAAATGGCTGATTATATAAAGCGATCTATATGCCAGAAACAAGCTGTAAAATGCAGGCGAAAGACGTGACCGATGCATATTGGACATCTTTGATTTGTCTATGATATTCAGAGGCTGCACAACATTTTATAGGATAAACAAAATTGACTTTGCTTAAGCAATGTGTGATTCTGTCACCATCAATTGATGTTCGACATTTCAACCGGCTGTTAAACAACATACTAACTCTAAATGAGTCAGGAGCAAGCCAGGTAGCCTAAGGAACAAAAATGAATTATTTAGGCTGTATTATTATTATTATTCCAAGGCTATAGCCTGCCATTTAAGAAAAATTGTGAAGCATTTCAAATCAAAATCAAATCAAATTGTATTGGTCACATGCACATATTTAGCAGATGTTATTGCGGGTGCAGCGAAATGCTTGTATTTCTAGCTCCAACAGTGGAGTAGTATTTAACAATTCACAACAGTACACACTAATCTAAAAGTAGAAGAATGGAATTAAGAAATATATAAATATTAGGACGAGCAATGTCGGAGTGGCATAGACTAAGATACAGTAGAATAGAATAGAATACAGTATATACATATGAGATGAGTAAAGCAGTATGTAAACATTATTAAAGTGGTTAGTGTTCCATTATTAATGTGGCCAGTGATTCCATGTCTGTGTATATCGGGCGGCAGCCTCTAAGGTGCAGGGTTGAGGAACCGGGTGGTAGTGTTCCATTATTAATGTGGCCAGTGATTCCATGTCTGTGTATATCGGGCGGCAGCCTCTAAGGTGCAGGGTTGAGGAACCGGGTGGTAGTGTTCCATTATTAATGTGGCCAGTGATTCCATGTCTGTGTATATCGGGCGGCAGCCTCTAAGGTGCAGGGTTGAGGAACCGGGTGGTAGTGTTCCATTATTAATGTGGCCAGTGATTCCATGTCTGTGTATATCGGGCGGCAGCCTCTAAGGTGCAGGGTTGAGGAACCGGGTGGTAGTGTTCCATTATTAATGTGGCCAGTGATTCCATGTCTGTGTATATCGGGCGGCAGCCTCTAAGGTGCAGGGTTGAGGAACCGGGTGGTAGTGTTCCATTATTAATGTGGCCAGTGATTCCATGTCTGTGTATATCGGGCGGCAGCCTCTAAGGTGCAGGGTTGAGGAACCGGGTGGTAGTGTTCCATTATTAATGTGGCCAGTGATTCCATGTCTGTGTATATCGGGCGGCAGCCTCTAAGGTGCAGGGTTGAGGAACCGGGTGGTAGTGTTCCATTATTAATGTGGCCAGTGATTCCATGTCTGTGTATATCGGGCGGCAGCCTCTAAGGTGCAGGGTTGAGGAACCGGATGGTAGTGTTCCATTATTAATGTGGCCAGTGATTCCATGTCTGTGTATATCGGGCGGCAGCCTCTAAGGTGCAGGGTTGAGGAACCGGCTGGTAGTGTTCCATTATTAATGTGGCCAGTGATTCCATGTCTGTGTATATCGGGCGGCAGCCTCTAAGGTGCAGGGTTGAGGAACCGGGTGGTAGTGTTCCATTATTAATGTGGCCAGTGATTCCATGTCTGTGTATATCGGGCGGCAGCCTCTAAGGTGCAGGGTTGAGGAACCGGGTGGTAGTGTTCCATTATTAATGTCGCCAGTGATTCCATGTCTGTGTATATCGGGCGGCAGCCTCTAAGGTGCAGGGTTGAGGAACCGGGTGGTAGTGTTCCATTATTAATGTGGCCAGTGATTCCATGTCTGTGTATATCGGGCGGCAGCCTCTAAGGTGCAGGGTTGAGGAACCGGCTGGTAGTGTTCCATTATTAATGTGGCCAGTGATTCCATGTCTGTGTATATCGGGCGGCAGCCTCTAAGGTGC
This sequence comes from Coregonus lavaretus, assembly GCF_964263955.1. Lineage (NCBI taxonomy): Eukaryota > Metazoa > Chordata > Actinopteri > Salmoniformes > Salmonidae > Coregonus > Coregonus lavaretus. The sequence goes on along the minus strand of NW_028160668.1, from coordinate 22,448 downwards.
AGGGTTGAGGAACCGGGTGGTAGTGTTCCATTATTAATGTGGCCAGTGATTCCATGTCTGTGTATATCGGGCGGCAGCCTCTAAGGTGCAGGGTTGAGGAACCGGCTGGTAGTGTTCCATTATTAATGTGGCCAGTGATTCCATGTCTGTGTATATCGGGCGGCAGCCTCTAAGGTGCAGGGTTGAGGAACCGGCTGGTAGTGTTCCATTATTAATGTGGCCAGTGATTCCATGTCTGTGTATATCGGGCGGCAGCCTCTAAGGTGCAGGGTTGAGGAACCGGCTGGTAGTGTTCCATTATTAATGTGGCCAGTGATTCCATGTCTGTGTATATCGGGCGGCAGCCTCTAAGGTGCAGGGTTGAGGAACCGGCTGGTAGTGTTCCATTATTAATGTGGCCAGTGATTCCATGTCTGTGTATATCGGGCGGCAGCCTCTAAGGTGCAGGGTTGAGGAACCGGCTGGTAGTGTTCCATTATTAATGTGGCCAGTGATTCCATGTCTGTGTATATCGGGCGGCAGCCTCTAAGGTGCAGGGTTGAGGAACCGGCTGGTAGTGTTCCATTATTAATGTGGCCAGTGATTCCATGTCTGTGTATATCGGGCGGCAGCCTCTAAGGTGCAGGGTTGAGGAACCGGGTGGTAGTGTTCCATTATTAATGTGGCCAGTGATTCCATGTCTGTGTATATCGGGCGGCAGCCTCTAAGGTGCAGGGTTGAGGAACCGGCTGGTAGTGTTCCATTATTAATGTGGCCAGTGATTCCATGTCTGTGTATATCGGGCGGCAGCCTCTAAGGTGCAGGGTTGAGGAACCGGCTGGTAGTGTTCCATTATTAATGTGGCCAGTGATTCCATGTCTGTGTATATCGGGCGGCAGCCTCTAAGGTGCAGGGTTGAGGAACCGGGTGGTAGTGTTCCATTATTAATGTGGCCAGTGATTCCATGTCTGTGTATATCGGGCGGCAGCCTCTAAGGTGCAGGGTTGAGGAACCGGCTGGTAGTGTTCCATTATTAATGTGGCCAGTGATTCCATGTCTGTGTATATCGGGCGGCAGCCTCTAAGGTGCAGGGTTGAGGAACCGGCTGGTAGTGTTCCATTATTAATGTGGCCAGTGATTCCATGTCTGTGTATATCGGGCGGCAGCCTCTAAGGTGCAGGGTTGAGGAACCGGCTGGTAGTGTTCCATTATTAATGTGGCCAGTGATTCCATGTCTGTGTATATCGGGCGGCAGCCTCTAAGGTGCAGGGTTGAGTAACCGGGTGGTAGTGTTCCATTATTAATGTGGCCAGTGATTCCATGTCTGTGTATATCGGGCGGCAGCCTCTAAGGTGCAGGGTTGAGGAACCGGCTGGTAGTGTTCCATTATTAATGTGGCCAGTGATTCCATGTCTGTGTATATCGGGCGGCAGCCTCTAAGGTGCAGGGTTGAGGAACCGGCTGGTAGTGTTCCATTATTATTGTGGCCAGTGATTCCATGTCTGTGTATATCGGGCGGCAGCCTCTAAGGTGCAGGGTTGAGGAACCGGCTGGTAGTGTTCCATTATTAATGTGGCCAGTGATTCCATGGCTGTGTATATCGGGCGGCAGCCTCTAAGGTGCAGGGTTGAGGAACCGGCTGGTAGTGTTCCATTATTAATGTGGCCAGTGATTCCATGTCTGTGTATATCGGGCGGCAGCCTCTAAGGTGCAGGGTTGAGGAACCGGGTGGTAGTGTTCCATTATTAATGTGGCCAGTGATTCCATGTCTGTGTATATCGGGCGGCAGCCTCTAAGGTGCAGGGTTGAGGAACCGGCTGGTAGTGTTCCATTATTAATGTGGCCAGTGATTCCATGTCTGTGTATATCGGGCGGCAGCCTCTAAGGTGCAGGGTTGAGGAACCGGCTGGTAGTGTTCCATTATTAATGTGGCCAGTGATTCCATGTCTGTGTATATCGGGCGGCAGCCTCTAAGGTGCAGGGTTGAGGAACCGGCTGGTAGTGTTCCATTATTAATGTGGCCAGTGATTCCATGTCTGTGTATATCGGGCGGCAGCCTCTAAGGTGCAGGGTTGAGGAACCGGCTGGTAGTGTTCCATTATTAATGTGGCCAGTGATTCCATGTCTGTGTATATCGGGCGGCAGCCTCTAAGGTGCAGGGTTGAGGAACCGGCTGGTAGTGTTCCATTATTAATGTGGCCAGTGATTCCATGTCTGTGTATATCGGGCGGCAGCCTCTAAGGTGCAGGGTTGAGGAACCGGCTGGTAGTGTTCCATTATTAATGTGGCCAGTGATTCCATGTCTGTGTATATCGGGCGGCAGCCTCTAAGGTGCAGGGTTGAGGAACCGGCTGGTAGCCTCCTAGTCATGGCATGTAGCATTGGTCACATGCTGCATGCTGGCAGGAGCATTCAGCATTTCAACAACACATGAACAACAGCACTTCAACAACATGCCTATAAATTGAGCATTTAGGCTATATAAAATGCATGCCTTATTAAGCTATACAGTGCCTTTGAATTTACTTTTTAGAAACACGAGTTTGGCCAGTCTTTGGTTTGAGGATCATGTGGTGAGTTATAAATGCCTGGTTTGGTAATTTAGCCTAGCAGAGGCTAGTGTATTCCCATGCCCTAATCACAGTCAACACAAATCTATTTTGTAACAACAATATCATGGAATGAAATAGAATACATTAGAAAATGATAGTTTCCCCAAAAAATAATTTACAAGTGCACATTTGCCCACCTGATGATTTGCGGCTGCTGTGTTGAAAAATGAATAACTTTTTTTCAAATTCATTGATGATCAGATACTTCAGTTGTAACTGGTTCTGTTGCATTCCATGTTTACAGTTGATGGACATAATGTAGAATAACAGTGAAGACATCAAAACTATGAAATAACACATATGGAATCATGTAGTAAAGAAAAAAGTGTTTATAGCAACCCTTTACACACTCTTGGCATTCTCTCAACCAGCTTCACCTGGAATTCTTTTCCAACAGTCTTGAAGCAGTTCTCACATATGCTGAGCACTTGTTGGCTGCTTTTCCTTCACTCTGCGGTCCAACTCATCCCAAACAATCTCAAACGGGTTGAGGTCGGGTGATTGTGGAGGCCAGGTCATCTGATGCAGCACTCCATCACTCTCCTTCTTGGTCAAATAGCCCTACACAGCCTGGGGGTGTGTTGGGTCAGTGTCCTGTTGTAAAACAAATGGTAGTCCCACTAAGCGCAAACCAGATGGGATGGCGTATCGCTGCAGAATGCTGTGGTAGCCATGCTGGTTAAGTGTGCCTTGAATTCTAAATAAATCACAGACAGTGTCACCAGAAAAGCACCCCCACACCATCACACCTCCTCCTGCATGCTTCACGGTGGGAACCACACATGCGGAGATCATCTGTTCACCTTCTCTGCATCTCACAAAGACACGGCGGTTGGAACCAATCCAAAGAAAGGATAGGCGGGAGCTTTGTGGACAACAACACCCATTGTGAGGGCAGAGAGACGGATCTTGTCAGTGTATCCATAATCTTTGATTGCACTGAATTAAATTCGACTTTCTGTTACTCAAATTCAAATTCCTGTGGGATGTGGCCAATTAGAATTTCAACTCATGAGCAATGTTCTCTCTAACTTGATAGTTTTCCCGATTAGTTAACATTATTAACATTTGCCTCTACTGTGGGAATTCTGATGGAATCAACACAATATTAGCCACTTTCAGTCCAACATACTGAAATAAAGCAAACTATGCAAGACTTAGTATACAAAACTAACTATGCAGTAGATTTAGTAGGCAGAGCGCATCAGAGAAGGATTATGTAGCATTGCCAGGCACGACTCAGGCCTGTACTCTGAGCCATAGTACTCATGCATAAGAAAACAACAAAGGAAAGAAAAGCATTGCAAGTTTACATTTTGCAAAGTTAGTGTGGGAGAGGTAGAATTGTTTTTGTTATCGATCAATAATGAAAAACCTCCTGGCATTGACAACTTAGATGGGAAGCTACTGAGGATGGTAGCTGACTCTATAGCCACTCCTATCTGTCATATATTTAATCTGAGCCTAGAGGAAAGTCTTTGTCCTCAGGCCTGGAGGGAAGCCAAAGTCATTCCGCTACCCAAGAGTGGTAAAGCGACCTTTACTGGTTCTAACAGCAGACCTAGCAGCTTGCTACCAGCACTTAGCAAACTGTTGTGTTTGACCGAATACAATGCTATTTCTCTGTAAACAAATTAACAACAGACTTTCAGCATGCTTCTAGAGAAATGAATATACTTGGCCACTGTTAAAACTGTAACTTCCAGCTGGTACAGCCTCAGTTTTCACAGTAAACGGGTGCCAAAAGTTGTACAGAATTTTCACAACATTCAAGTTTGCGCTCAGCAGACCTGAAATTTGCTCAATGACGATTAATCTTCCTCATGAGTTGAATGGGAGTCAATTCCACAATTCTGAATTGAGCCCAACCCTGATTGCTACACATATTATGACCTGTGTCTTTATCTAAACCAAAGCAATTTGACTTCTTAGCAATGAAGTTGCAACTGTGAGCTGCTGTAAACCTATGTGATTGGGTACAAAGGTTGGGTCTCTAGATTCCCTTGCTGCACTGGGGAAATAATGAAATGGTTGTCATGGTGATTTAAACTGGGCCTGGTTATCTCCCAACTCGGAGGCCATGTCATTTGTTACATTTCAGCCAATTGATAAAAGCAGCTACAAGGCTGAACCTAAAAGACAACTCTAAATTGATACTTATTTATATTATCCTAAAATCCTTTATCTCATTCTATTGAGTCTCTTTGTTCAACAGGTTGTTGGCGTGAAAGGCAAACACCCTACACATCATGCCATTGGCACTAAGAGGGTTAACCCACTTGGTGGGAATTGTAACGTGGCTCATATACTGAGGATCATCGCAATATAGTGGAACAAATATGATACAATTACATATTTCATACGAAATGTGAAATGTAGAACTATGATATATTCATATGCAATATGTTTTAGAATTTGACCCAATCCCAGTTAGCGCCTGTCCCAGGATTCACGTTGTTGGGGGAGGAGAGAACAGGACACTAAGCCACTCCAGCTATGGCTCGTTGTTGGGGGGAGGAGAGAACAGGACACTAAGCCACTCCACATGGCATCTAGATGGACAATACAAGGTTTATTAGAATTATATTTAGTGGGGTATATTTGTAGGATTTCCAGGCTATTGTCATGGCTATTGTATTGTCAACATTATGATCTAACGGCTTTATTCTCACCTTGATCTTCTGGGATGTTTCAATGACAAGGCCATTATGGAAAGAGTTGTTCAGCTGTAGAGACACAACAACACAGTAATTCAGTATATCTGGTCCTCCATTATGGAAAGAGTTGTTCAGCTGTAGAGACACAACAACACAGTAATTCAGTATATCTGGTCCTCCATTATGGAAAGAGTTGTTCAGCTGTAGAGACACAACAACACAGTAATTCAGTATATCTGGTCCTCCATTATGGAAAGAGTTGTTCAGCTGTAGAGACACAACAACACAGTAATTCAGTATATCTGGTCCTCGCTGCCATAGTTATAGTAGGGATTTAGCATTTTACACAAAAGGGGAAAAACACAATGCCCATTTCAATGAGGATAAAAGTTTCCTGTTTCAGGTTGGTTCAGGAAGTGAACTCAAAACCCTCTGAACAATAAGTAATATTACCTTTGATCAAATGGCGTCGTTCTGCTGATAAGATGTGGAGATTGTCCATGGACCAGTCACTCTTCATAGAGACAGCTGGGTACTAGAGACTACTTTCTGGGTCTGGTTGGAGTCTCTGACAGCTGGGTACTGGAGACTCTACTCTCTGGGTCTGGTTGGAGGCTCTGACAGCTGGGTACTGGAGACTCTACTCTCTGGGTCTGGTTGGACTGGTTGGACTACTGTCTCTGACAGCTGGGTACTGGAGACTCTACTCTCTGGGTCTGGTTGGAGTCTCTGACAGCTGGGTACTGGAGACTCTACTCTCTGGGTCTGGTTGGAGTCTCTGACAGCTGGGTACTGGAGACTCTACTCTCTGGGTCTGGTTGGAGTCTCTGACAGCTGGGTACAGGAGACTCTACTCTCTGGGTCTGGTTGGAGTCTCTGACAGCTGGGTACTGGAGACTCTACTCTCTGGGTCTGGTTGGAGTCTCTGACAGCTGGGTATTTTTCCCCCATAATATTTTCAAATCAAATCAAATTTTATTTGCCACATGCGCTGAATACAACAGGTGTAGACATTACAGTGAAATGCTTACTTACAAGCCCTTAACCAACAATGCAGTTTTTTAAAGAAAAAAATAATATTTCATACAGTAATGATGATCAGTAGTATTAGAAATCACCCTGGATCATTATTAAACCCCATAGTATTTCATACAGTAATGTTGATCAGTAGTATTAGAAATCACCCTGGATCATTATTAAACCCCATAGTATTTCATACAGTAATGATGATCAGTAGTATCAGAAATCACCCTGCATCATTCATCATGTCAGACATTTCCCTCTATTTCTCCCCACATGGAACTGCTGATGTAAAAGGGCTTCATAAATAAATGATTGATATAACGTTGAACTCCCAACCTCCCAACCAGACTACAGTCTGTTACATTCTCACATTATCAACAGATCTGGGAGGAATTCCCCTTTTATAATCTATAATGTATGGCAGTAATCTTACTTTGGGTCAAAGGGCATTGGTCCACTGATAACATTGAGAGGATTGAACATGGACCAGTCATAGACAGACAGCTGGGTACTGGAGACTGCTCTCTGGGTCTGGGGGTTGGCAGTGCCCCCCTCCTCTCTCTCCTCAGAGACACTCATTTTAGGAGTGTGTTCCAACTTCCAGAATTACAGTGTGATAAAAAGACTCACACATCCTGCTCTGTCCTCTCTCCAGTTTAGAGTTTATAGAATATCCTGCTCTGTCCTCTCTCCAGTTTAGAGTTTATAGGATATCCTGATCTGTCCTCTCTCCAGTTTAGAGTTTATAGGATATCCTGATCTGTCATCTAAAAATATTTAATGGCTGGACAAGAACAAATATACTTTTATATAGGTATGCTTTCTACACACCATGAGGATAAACCATTAACCATGAGGTGTAGCTAACTGTTTTCATTACTGACAACTGGGGTTAGAGACAGACAGAGACTGAGAGAGACACAGACATCAAATACTCATGATCTTTCACCTTCCACCATTTCAGGCTTTTTTCACAGAAATTGCATGGTAACACTTTACATGGCAGATGATAGGCATTCAAATACATTCATAAAGCCTTTGACCATTTTAAATAATAGTATTTACATTTTCGTCATTTAACATACGGTCTTATCCAAAGATACTCAAGGGCACATCTACAGTTTTTTTACCTAGTCAGCTCAGGGTTTCGAACCAGCAACCTTTCGGTTACTGGTCCAACACCCTTATCCGCTAGGCTACCTGCCACCAGTGTATGATGGGCATTTTACAACAACTACAGCTGACATTATTGTGGTCATGTTAAGTATTTAGTTTTTTATTGGGATCCCCAAATAGACGTTGCCAAGGCAATCATTTTTTTATTTTTTTATTTTTTTATTCAGGCTGCAAAGTAAGGATCCTACCAGGGATTATTTATGTATGATGTTAGTAGAATGTATACATTGGGATAGTAGTAAGGATCCTACCAGGGATTATTTATGTATGATGTTGGTAGAATGTATACATTGGGATAGTAGTAAGGATCCTACCAGGGATTATTTATATATGATGTTGGTAGAATGTATACATTGGGATAGTAGTAAGGATCCTACCAGGGATTATTTATGTATGATGTTGGTAGAATCTATACATTGGGATAGTAGTAAGGATCCTACCAGGGATTATTTATGTATGATGTTGGTAGAATGTATACATTGGGATAGTAGTAAGGATCCTACCAGGGATTATTTATGTATGATGTTGGTAGAATGTATACATTGGGATAGTAGTAAGGATCCTACCAGGGATTATTTATGTATGATGTTGGTAGAATGTATACATTGGGATAGTAGTAAGGATCCTACCAGGGATTATTTATGTATGATGTTGGTAGAATGTATACATTGGGATAGTAGTAAGGATCCTACCAGGGATTATTTATGTATGATGTTGGTAGAATGTATACATTGGGATAGTAGTAAGGATCCTACCAGGGATTATTTATGTATGATGTTGGTAGAATGTATACATTGGGATAGTAGTAAGGATCCTACCAGGGATTATTTATGTATGATGTTGGTAGAATGTATACATTGGGACAGTGGTAAGGATCCTACCAGGGATTATTTATGTATGATGTTGGTAGAATATATACATTGGGATAGTAGTAAGGATCCTACCAGGGATTATTTATGTATGATGTTGGTAGAAAGTATACATTGGGATAGTAGTAAGGATCCTACCAGGGATTATTTATGTATGATGTTGGTAGAATGTATACATTGGGATAGTAGTAAGAGGCCGGTGGGTAAATGACTAAGATTCAAGCCTCCTGTCAATTAGGGAGATTTGTTTCTTTATTGTGTGTTTAGTTGTACCTTTACCTTCCTGTAGTTGGTCATTTGGAAGGATTCTGTATGTAGGAATTGTCTAATATCACTCCCAATGTGTTCTCGCAAGGAAGGTATTGAACGGGGGTGTCAATTTTGACCGCTACTTTTTTGAGAAATCAAGTATTACTTGTTAAACAAAATCATTATCTGAGCAAATGTATTAGTATAAAATCATTTAATTTACCATATTTTTGAGCATCCAATATAGCTCAGTATTTGAATTATTTATTTTATACAGTCATTTTTGCTCATCTTTATCAATGGTGTCAATAATTTGGGACCCCACTTTATGGTTCAAAGTTAGAGATATGTTGAAACTGGATCCCTCATAATGATTCTACATTTTATAGTATGCCATGGCCTTTACTGGCCAAAGGTTAAACTACTGTTCTGTTTATGATATACTATGGTGTTGTGCCACTAGACTTTGACCAGATATTATTGCATCCAAAGATCAACTGTACCTAGAACAGAGATACAGAGCCACTTGTCATCAGGAAGGTGCTCTCTCAGCACAGCGGAAAATATCTCAGTGACTTGACATGTTCTGGTTGTGAATTCAGGCTACAAGGTAAGACTCTTCCAAAGGATTATTGTAAGGTGTGTAGGGAAATTAAATATATGATGTTATTATAGTATAGAGAATGACAGTAAACCACTCAGATCTAACAGTCCATTTCACCTGGGACAGGTACGTGACAGTTCAATCATACAAAATGGCGCTAACTGGGCGTTGGCAAGTCAAATTCAAAAACATATTGTTCATATCTCGTATTATAGGATTCGTATATCGCGGTTATTTTACAATTTGTAAAAATGTTAATGTATCATAGTTCTAAATCATCTTTCAGAATATCAGAACATTTGCTGTTTTCAAAATTACAATGAGCTCCTACTTCCTGTGTAATTTGGTATGAAACCTGAACGTACTTTTCTTAACATTGATATTATGAATTAAATTCAATAATATCATAATAATAGCAGACCTGTTGAACAAAGCAACACACTAGAATGAGTGAAATTATTACAAGAGAAAGTGAGACATTATTATTATTATGTATTGTTAATATTATTATTGTATTATTATTATTATTATTAATATTATATTATTATTATTATTATTAGTTCCACTACATGGAGAAAAGGTAAAAAAATCAGTCATGACTACGTGTTGATGTGATTGCATTAAATCTCCTAACCGTTTGGATATATCTGTTAGTAAATGTTTTATTTCTAAGAGATAATGAATAAAATAGAACAATTGACCTTCAATAATTAGTCACTGTGTTAACCACAACCAACATGCTGGATCTCTGTTTAGGGGTCAGTGAACGAAAATGAGTCTCTCTGGGGGACATGACACCAAAACTAAGAGGTGAGATGACAATGTTGTTTAAGAATTCATAAAGAGTTTATTTCTAAAACGTTATGTCCACAATTTTTCACGTTTGTTATTTTACATCAGAAATGATTGCTTATGGGTACCTTCATGTGTCTGTCAAATATTGTTGTTCTAAGATTTTAATTAATTGATTTTTGTGTATACATTTTTATTTTTGCAAAACGCTATATAGCTGGAATGAAATGTTTGTATCCTGTATATTTGGCTGTGATATGTGGATGTCTCACCAGCACACACACACACACACACAGAGACACACATACACACACACACACACACACACACATACACACACACATCTTTACCATCATACACACACTCATCTATAGAAGTTCTGCATGACACAATCATTTATCCTACTCTTAGTTATTGTCTAATATGATGTCATGCATAACCTTATTGTTTTTACTAATTCTGATCGTTGTTACAAACGGAATTTTGACAATACTACCGTCAAATCAACACACTCTTCACTCTTGTTTTAACCAAAAAGGGTTGTATCGCTTGCTTAATATATGGAACCACTAAAAGTTCTATATAGAAACCTTTTATAGGGTTCTTTGATCAGAACTCTAGGGGTTCTTCTTCCCTGAACCAAAATGGTTCCATATAGAACCCTGCAAGGTGACATTTATGAATTATGGCTACTACTATTAAATGGGAATATTTTTTGCAAATAATATAATTTATAGGAAAATTGGAATGGTTGAAAAATCCCAATATTCATTTAAAATTATCCTTAGAAATAGCAGTGCTGGGGATTTGGAAAGCCATAGTCAGTCAATCAAAAATAGAATAATACTCTTATGAAAAATATTGACCTTTAATTTAGTCTGTGGATATAATGTGACTAGAAAGTTTAAACATGCATGTATGACATCACAGCACAGTTGAAAAAAACATGGCAGGTGGAAATCAAAAGAGGATGTTCTACGGAGATAGGTGGGCGGGGCTGAGAGTAGCAGAGGGGTGGGATTAAAAAAGATCATGATTGGTAATAGACTACTATCTATCCAAAATGTAATGTGTATAAGTAATTATTATTATTATTATTATTATTATTATTATTATTATTATTATTATTATTATTATTATTATTATTATTATTGTTATTATTATTATTATTATTATATATATTTTTAAAAAAGTAATTACTGTGTATAAAAGCATTGTATGGGGGGTAGAATTGATCTTGGTTATATGCAAACACACTGGTGGCCAGGGAGGCATCTCTTTGTTTGAACGATGGCCCACGTCAACACTGGCTGACTTCTTTACAATACAATACAATACAACTTTGTCCATTAGTTACAGCAAACAACAAAAACATATATTCTGCTCCATTCTTAACCCTCCAAACAGCAGACCTCACACATACTGTTGAGACCAGCACAGGTTCAAGCTGCAGTGCAGTGCCCCTGGATGGAGAGCATGTTGTGGGGTTAAGGGCCTTGCTCAAGGGCCCAACGAAAGATGAATGTTTTGAGGACGTGAACCCAGCAGCCCTCCAGGGGTCAGATCAATTCCGCCCGTTTTTTCCAGCGCCTAGCTCAGGATTCAAACCGGACACTTTTCGGCCACAGGTCCACAGCTCCAACTAATTTGCCGCTGGGCGAAAACCTGAGTTAATATTCAGAAATAAGCATGAGTTAATCTGCCAAAATGAAGACAAAATGTTATGCAGACATCATTATTATGATGTAGAAGAACAACTTACATGTTGTTGTCATCAGCAGCAGCCACAAGCCAGACTGAGCAAAACATAGATAGTGTGTTAAAAGTCATGTAATGATTAACTAGGCTATTGAATCACCAAGACTTATTATACATCATTATTATACAGAAATCATTGTCAAAAGCGGAAGAGATACTGTTGCATGTAGGTCTATATTATTTATGGATTGATCATATAGAAAAATCAAAACATTATTTTAACTACTCCAAAGCAATTACATGTGGCGCAGGAACCACTGACTCACTGCATTATTCTATAGTATTATCAAGACACTTTCTGTTAACTCTTAACTGGTTAGGACAGCTCACGACGAACGACCTGCTAGCTAGCCAAGCTAGTCGGTACAGCTAGCTAAACTAGCTACTCTACCAGCAGCGTCCTAGTTATCCTAGCTACCACTATATCATCACCGGCTGCCTGCATTTCTTGTGGACCGATGGAGCTCCCTGGTTGTTTCTTCCACCTGTTAAATACCGTGGAGGGCTTCTCCCTCTCTTGTTGACGGATGCTGGCTACCTACCATCCCTCTGTCCGGTTCTCCTCTCTTCACTAGATGGACGATAACTTTAGTGTTTAACCCCTCTGTGTCCAAGGACCAAACTTTTGAATATTATTTTCGGGGCGCCTCAAGTGACCTTTTTTACTATGTTTTTTTCTGATAAAAAGTAGTTAATGGAGCCCAGTTTCATAATATGACCTTATGTCCCTGGTTATGAAGTAATCTCGAAACAACAGGCCGTATTTTAGTGCATTTTTCACCCTACCAGCTCCTATTAGTTCTATTGAGCTCCGTGACACCGACTCGCCTTCAGAACATTCTATTCCCAGCCCATTGTTCTGCGTCACAATGCCAGCTTCACTATTGTTATCAATGAGACCTGCCTGCTTTAACCCTGTAGGTTTACCTCAGGTAACTTATTATTATTAACAAGGTTACGGCTACTTGGTGAGCAGCTCACTGTTCACCTGAGTACATGTTGTTGTGAGCCACAGTTGAAGAGGTGATGGCTGGCGCATAGCGATCAAACATTAAACAGTTTCTGGTCATGGTTAACCATATTTGTTTTCAGAAAAAGGTGTACAGCCTAAAAAAAAAACGTGTGTCCCTGTCCTCTCTTTCAAGATGTGGCAAAGCCAGAATACATTTTTTTTATTAAGAAATCACCTTTTTCTTGACGACTTGCTGTTTCTAAATGGCTGCTGTGTAATTTGATATGCATCAAAATCTTCGTTCGTAGGTATCGAATTGAGCGAATGCTGCGCAGGTTCACTGAGTTGCAAACCAAATGGGTATAATGGGGTGATTGTTGTCTAATCGGGTGGTCTAGCTAATGGATTTGTAGATCTGATGCAGTTGCTACCTCAGATTATGAGCCTAGCAAGTGTCATGAATGAGTTCTGTAGTACCCACATACGGCCACAAGGAGGAGCAAGAGTGCCATAAACCCATGCAGTTTTTTGCCTTAAAAACCCTAAACCTAACAATCAATCAATCAATCAAATGTATTTATAAAGCCCTTTTTACATCAGCAGATGTCACAAAGTGCTATACAGAAAATCTAACCCTAGGTATAACCTATTTTAGCCCTAACCCTTAACCCTTAACCCTAATTCTAGGGTAGGGTAGCCTAGAACACTTTTAGAAACTATTTTAGTAATAACATAGAAACTATCTTAATAAATACAAATATATATATATAAATTAATATTACTGTAACGACCCGGTATTGTGTTCTGTGTTCGTGGGTGTGTTATCGTTCTCATGGGTGCTAGCAGGGGTTAAATATGCCAGGACAGATGGAAAGGTTGGGGGGGTATGATGGGTAATCTCGCGGGGTTTTGGAATGCTTAAATAGGAGGTACGGTCTCATCTCTCTCTCTTCCGTTTTGGGACCCTTGACTTGACATGTATTATTTGTGTATGTTCGAGGTTTAGCGGCGTGGGCTGTGGCCACAACAATATCCCATTCAGGAATAAAGCTGTGTTCTGCATGTACACCTGGTGCCGTCTCTCTTTTACTTTATGACCCAGCTGGGTCATTACATTGGTGTCAGAAGTGCTTTCGAACGACGGGATAGATCGAGATTAGGCGAGTTAGCTGTTTCAGTATAGGCCGTGGTTAGCTTTAGCGTGACTCGCATCTACGGTCATGATGATCGGGGTGAGGCGGAAAGTTAAGGAAGAGTCGGACAAAGTGTCCGTTGTGGGTGTACCCGGTCGGGAGGGTCAGGCGATGACGGCTGTAGAAGAGCTGGAGAGCCACATGGCGGAAGTTAAATTGTCAGTCAGCAAGATGGCAGAACGGGCGGGTTTTCCTTCAAACCGCTCGACCATAACAGACGTCACGGCGATGGAGATATCGACATCACCGCGTGCGGAAATGGCTGGGCCTCCTTATGTAAACAGAGATGGCAGCGCCCTATTGCCATTAGCCACGGTAGCGGCTAAACTTCCAAAGTTCAATGGACAAGGTAAATGGGAAGTTTTTTTCACTCAATTAGAGTTGTTGGCTAGAGCTGGGAGGTGGTCTGACGAGACGAAAGGGTTACAGCTTGCCCTGAGCCTGGCAGAGGAGGCGTCGGAATGCCTGCTAACGCTAGCCCCGGACGAGAGGGGCGACTACAGTGCGCTAGTGGAGGCATTGGGGGGCCGTTTCGGCAGCGATGCACAGCCCAACATGCTGCGGATTGAACTGAGTAACAAAAAGAGACTTCAGGGGGAATCATTAAAGGCGTTGGAAAGTGATATTCTGAGCCTGACCAGGCGGGCTTATGCAACTATGCCGATTGGGGTGCAAGACGAGCTGGCACGGAACAGTTTTATTAGAGCGCTCTCCCCCACCGAACTGGGTAAGCATGTTCAGATGTCGGACCCAGCATCTCTGCGGGCTGCAGTGGAGATAGCCAGGAAGAGGGAGCTGATCTGGGGTGAGGGAGTGAGAGTGGAGGTTGCCAGTCAACCAGAGGTGAGAGCAGCGGCGGCCGGGGTGCCGGGGGTCACCAAACCAGAGTGGGTCGACGAGTTGGGCGGGTTAGTCAAGACCGCTTCGCTTGTCATTGAGAGGGGCTCAAGACAACATCGCAGTGTCAGCTCAACTCCCATTGTCTGCTGGGGTTGTGGCCAGCCTGGCCACATTCAGCGGGAGTGTGGCAGATTCTCCAGTCACCAGGGAAACGACAGCGGGCCCACCCCTCCGCCCCCGAAACCACAGTAAGCAGAAGAGGTACCCAGCAGCGCAGGCAAGAGGGTGGGGACCTGCTTCCCCAGGGTGTGGCTGCCACCGTGTTTCCTAGTCCGGTAGTTGTGGTGGAACGTACCACCATTGGGGACTTCTGCAATGTCATCGTCAAGGTAGAGGGGGTGGAATGTTTGGCCCTGGTCGACACGGGCTCTACAGTAACCCTGGTGAGACCAGACATACTACCTGTTGGGGTGCGGGTGGAGACGACCCTTGTCCAGCTACGGACTGTCACGGGGGAGCTAGCCCCCATGTTAGGGAAGTGTTGGTTGTCTGTGACTGTGGGGGGAGAACTGTGGGGTGTCCGGTGTGGGTAGCAGCGGTACAGGACCCCTGTATACTGGGAATGGACTTTTTGAAAAACTGTGGGGCTCAGTTGGACTTAGCTTCGGGCACTTTGAGGCTGTCGGGGGGGCCCACAGTGGGAATGTCGCCTTCGGGAGGTCCAGCAGGGGGCAGGGCTGTCCCTCCGTCTTCCTCCAAGCTTGCCGAAACTCCACTGGTCGTCCCGGCTGCTCCCTTGGTCGTTGTGCCATCCCAGCAGCTGTCTCCGGCGGCAACGACCTTCACTCCCCATAATGGTGCAAGCACAGGCATCCCAGTAGCCCAAAACACACTGGCTCCTTCACCCCATCAGCCCGGCGGGGGGAAGGAGGAAGTTATCGACGCCGTTGAGGCTGTGAGGCTGAAAAACTGTCAAGGTCTGGATGAGAGACAACAGAGACAGTTAAAGCAGCTGCTGTTTGACTTTAAAGATAGCTTCGCTTGGGGGGAAGATGAGGTAGGGCAAACGCACCTGGTTCAGCACGACATCGACACTGGGGACAACCAACCCATTAAAATTCGGCCCCGTCGCATTCCCCTTGCCAAGAGGGAAGCAGCAGCCACAGCTATTGCTGACATGTTGCGTGCTGATTTCATTGAGCCATCAGATAGCCCATGGTCCGCGCCGGTCGTCATGGTGCCTAAGAAAGGGGGTAAACTTAGGTTTTGTGCGGACTACAGGGGCCTAAATTCTGTCACCACTAAAGACGCTTACCCCATACCGAGGATCGATGAGTCGCTAGACCACGTCAGAGGGTCCTCGTGGTTCTCTTCCCTTGATCTGCGCAGTGGCTACTGGCAGGTGCCCCTCTCGCCTGGGGCACGTGAAAAAACGGCCTTCTCCACGGATAGGGGCCATTGGCAGTTCAAGGTGCTGTGCTTCGGGCTTTGTAATGCTCCTGCCACCTTTGAGAGGCTCATGGACAGAGTGCTGGCGGGGGTTCCGAGAGACGAGTGTGTCGTGTACCTAGACGACATATTGGTGCACGGCACATCGTTTGAGGGGGCACTGGGGGCACTTAGGCGAGTGCTGGAGAGGATCTCGGGGGCGGGGCTAAAATTACACCCGGAAAAGTGCCATTTCATGCAAAGGGAGGTGGCGTTCCTGGGTCATCAGCTGGGTGGTGAGGGTATCAGCACGATGCCAGACAAAGTGGAGGCTGTGAGGGGGTGGCCAATTCCAAGGGGAAAAAAAGAGGTTAAGAGCTTCCTGGGTCTGGCATCCTACTATCGTAGGTTTGTGAAAGGGTTTGCGGGGATAGCAGCTCCTTTGAACCACCTTCTCAAGAAGGACACTGTTTTTCAGTGGACCGAAGAGCACCAGCGGGCGTTTGAGGCCCTCAAACGTGCCCTGGTGGAGGCCCCTGTCCTGTCCTCACCAGACCCGAACAGTCCGTTTATCCTGGACACCGACGCAAGCAATGAGGGCTTGGGGGCTGTGCTGGCTCAGCGTGGTTCTGACGGGGAGCACGTAGTAGCTTATTACAGCAGAACTTTTGATAAGGCTGAAAAACGCTACTGCGTGACAAGGAGGGAGCTTTTGGCTGTCGTGGCAGCAGTACGCCATTTCAAGTACTACCTGGGGGGCCTGCCGTTTGTGGTGCGGACGGATCACTCCGCCCTGCAGTGGCTTCTCTCCTTCAAGGAGCCAGAGGGTCAGATCGCCCGCTGGTTGGAGGAGCTGCAACCCTACGACTTCCAGGTGGAGCACAGGGCCGGCCTTCGCCACAGCAATGCAGACGCCTTGTCCCGTCGCCCGTGTGCTGAGGACGGCTGTGGGTACTGCGCCAAACGGGTGGAGCGAGAGAGGGAACTGTGCATGGAGGAGGGAGTCACCGCCACGGTGAGTCAGCTGAGGGTGACAGAGTTCCGGGAGCTTGAGGCTGTGGACGTCGGGGAGTGGAGGCGTCGCCAGGAGGAGGACGCAGAGCTGCGTCCTGTGCTGGGGTGGGTGGAAGAGGGAAGACGACCGTCATGGGGGGAAGTAGCCCCTCTATCACCAGACACCAAAGGACTCTGGGCTAAATTCTCAGTCCTTAGAGTGGCTGAGGGAGTGCTCCAGAGGGGGTGGAAAAAGCCAGCTACGGGAGAAATGACGTGGCAGGTAGTGGTTCCCAAAAGGCTGCAAGGGAGCGTGTTACAGCAGCTTCACGGGGGAGTAGGCGCAGGGCATTTTGGGGTCTCCAAAACGTTAAAGCGCGTACATAAAGGCTTCTATTGGGCCAGGCACAGGAGGGATGTGGAGGACTTTTGCAGGCAGTGCGACGAGTGTGCTGCTAAGAATGGACCTCCAGGTCAGTCACACGCCCTCCTACATCAATTCCCAGTAGGGGAGCCCATGGAGAGACTGGGGGTAGTCATAGTTGGACCGTTTCCAACCACAGACAGCGGTAACAGGTGGATTCTAACTGCTATGGACTACTTCACCAAGTGGCCAGAGGCTTACGCTCTCTCAGACCAGGAGGCAGAAACAGTAGCTGATGCATTGGTAGGGGGAATAATCAGTCGGTTTGGGGTTTCACAGTCTATACACAGCGACCAGGGGAGAAACTTTGAGTCACGGGTGTTCCCAGAGTTGTGTAGACGGTTAGGCGCGGCATAGACACGCACTACTCCGCTTCACCCCCAGAGTGATGGGCTGGTGGAAAGATTTAACAGAACATTAGCACAACAGCTGGCTATCGTTACCTCAAAACACCAGAAAGATTGGGACACCCACTTACCGTTTGTTCTTATGGCATGTAGGTCGGCTGTTCAGGAATCGACTGCGTGCTCCCCAGCGCTACTAATGTTGGGTCGTGAGTTGCGCACCCCAGCCGAACTGACGTTTGGCCACCCTCCTGCTAACGACGACGGGGTTTTGCCTGGCCCGAACTATGTTCGTCGTCTGCAGAACCGGTTGGAGGCGGCTCACGCCTTCGCAAGAGAGCAACTCGAGAACGCAGGAATGCGCCAAAAGCACCACTATGACTCATGCGCTAGGGGGAGGCACTTTGGAGCGGGAGAACGAGTGTGGCTTCACAACCCCACGCGCAAGAAAGGGCGGTGCCCAAAGCTGGACAGTGCATGGGTGGGGCCGTGCCTGGTGATAGAGAGAGTGGGGGAGGTGACGTACCGGGTGGAGGTTCCCCCATGGAGCAGGAAGGTGGTGGTCCACCGGGACCGATTGGCGCCCTACGGAGGGAGGAAAACGGTAGGGAATGGAAGTGAGGACTCTGATGTGAGCACACGGGGACAGTCTAACGAGGAGACTCTAGCGCAACCTGAGCCTGGAACGGGGGCTGCCTCTTCAGAGGGCGCTGGAAATGACATTGGGGCAGATGAGTGTTCTGGGGGTCCACCAGTGAGAGACAAGGGGAGGCACAAGAGACTGATGCGACCTCTGGGTCGTTTTAAGGATTTTGTTTTGTAACCCTAGGGGCTAGGGTTTAGAAAGGGGGGGGGCTATGTAACGACCCGGTATTGTGTTCTGTGTTCGTGGGTGTGTTATCGTTCTCATGGGTGCTAGCAGGGGTTAAATATGCCAGGACAGATGGAAAGGTTGGGGGGGTATGATGGGTAATCCCGCGGGGTTTTGGAATGCTTAAATAGGAGTTACGGGCTCATCTCTCTCTCTTCCGTTTTGGGACCCTTGACTTGACATGTATTATTTGTGTATGTTCGAGGTTTAGCGGCGTGGGTTGTGGCCTGAACAATAGCCCATTCAGGAATAAACCTGTGTTCTGCCTGTACACCTGGTGCCGTCTCTCTTTTACTTTATGACCCAGCTGGGTCATTACATTACTAATGTAAGCCAGTGTAAAGACTTGGTTTAGTATGTTGTGTTGCACTGCTCATGTCCACGTTCTGGAACTGTCCGCGTCCACGTACGGTGTGGCGCCAAGGATATTGTCCAGTTACGCGCAGAGTGGGCTGAGGTGATCTTGGGAAAAATGACGGAGTTCTTTTCAGTGTTGAGATGCCGGATTTTATTGTTCAATTTGCTTTTTGGTCAGGGACAGTATGAGTGTAGCCAGATCCTTTTCACTCGCTATCCTTGTTTCATGTTGTGGTTCACCGTATTTGACATCATCCTCGAGAGGAGGGACAGACGAACGACCTGCTAGTTAGCCAAGCTAGGCGGTACAGCTAGCTAAGCTAGCTACTCTACCAGCAGCATCCTAGTGATCCTAGCTACCACTACATCATCACCGGCTGCCTGCATTTCTTGTGGACTGATGGAGCTCCCTGGTTGTTTCTTCCACCTGTTAAATACTGTGGAGGGCATCTCCCTCTCTCGTTGACGGATGCTTGCTTCCTACGCTCCCTCTGTCCGGTTCTCCTCTCTTCACTAGATGGACGGTAACTTTAGTGTTTAACCTCTCTGTGTCCAAGGACCGAACTTTTGAACATTATTTTCGGGGCGCCTCAACTGGGCTCCATGACATTTTTAATGCTTTTTATCCTGATAAAAACTAGTTCATTGCATCCGCCATGGAGCCCAGTTTCATAATATTACCTTCTGTCCCTACTTATGAAGTAATCGCGAAAAAATAGGCCTTATGTTTGGGCATTTTTCACCCTACCAGCTCCTATTAGTTCTATTGAGCTCCGTGACACCGACTCGCCTTCAGAACGTTCTATTCCCAGCCCATTGTCTGCGTCACAATGCCAGCTTCACTATTGTTATCAATGAGACCTGCCTGCATTAACCCTGTAGGTTTACCTTAGGTAACTTATTATTAACAAGGTTACGGCTACTTGGTGAGCGTTAACCCTGTAGGTTTACTTCAGGTAAATGATTATTAACAAGGTTACGGCTACTTGGTGAGCGGGGCTAATGTTCACCTGTGTACACGTTTGCATTCACCCATTCTGCTATCGATGGCTACAGATAGCCATTAAAAGTTTTTTTTTTTACGCATGTCCCTGTCCTCTTTTTCAAGATGTGGCCGATTTAAACAGCTATAAGACATTTTTAAATTAAGAAATAAACTTTATTTTGACGATTTGTTGTTTCTAAATAACTGCTGGTTAATTTGATATGCATCGAAATCTTCGTTTGTAGGCATCGAATTGAGCGAATGCTGCACAGGTTCACTGAGTTGCAAACCAAATGGATATAATGGGGTGATTGTTGTCTAATCGGGTGGTCTAGCTAATGGATTGTCAGTAGCTGAGTGTAGATGCGGTGAGGAATCAAGCGCAGGAAATACGGGCGTTCGTCAACAGACTTTAGTCACAAAAATAACAGCACCAAACAGGCGAACAGCCAACCCAACCGGGAGGCAAAATACAAAGTACGCACAAAACACAGTGCGTAAAAAGGCGATAGCGCACACAGTGCTGACTCTGGGAAAACAACAATCCTGAGAGTAAATATCACAGAGCAACAGCTTGACAAATAAACAATACCACATAACACCTGCCCTCACACACAAAAACTAAATAGGCAACCAAATCAAACACTAACAAGGGACAGGTGTACAAACAGACAAAACCAAACAAACATGAAACATTGAACGGTGGCAGCTAGTACTCCGGGGACGACGACCGCCGAAGCCTGCCCGAACAAGGAGGAGGAGCAGCCTCGGCCGAAACCGTGACATGGATTTGTAGATCTGACGCAGTTGCTACCTCAGATTATGAGCCTAGCAGGTGTCAAAAATGTCATGAATGAGTTATGTAGTACCTGCAGAAGGCCACAGGGAGGAGCAAGAAGGCTATAACCCCATACTGTTTTTTGCCATATAAACCCTAAACCTAACAATCAATCAAATGTATATAAAGCCCTTTTTATATCAGCAGATGTCAAAGTGCTATATAGAAACTCTAACCCTACTTATAACCTATTTGAGTTTTAACCATAACCCTTAACCCTAATTCTAGGGTAGGGTAGCCTAGAACACTTTTAGAAACTATTTTAGTAATAACATTATCTTAATAAATACAATTATAGTGCTAAATAGCATTTTTATTATTATTTTGTTGTTATTTTATTATATGTATAATTGCAAGGCTGTACGTGAATTAATAACTTTTAATTAATAAATATTTCTAATAGATGGCAGCATAAGACCACAAAGCATCAGTTATAGGCTACAAGCAACAATATGATTGACATAAAATAGCATGCAACCAAAGACTATATGTCCCATGATTTTCTAAAATGGTCACTCATTACTTTAGTTAGCTATATATCTCGTATTGGGCCTGTGTTGCTTTTAGAAGAGCAATTAAATAGTGCCTATAGCAGGTGTTGAATCCTGGGTAAATAATCACTAGTCAGATGCGCTAACCTCAACCCTAGTATACATGCATTATAAAAAATGATCTTAATATCTGATATTGGGAGTAAACAACCTCGGAATAGATAAGACAAGAGTGCGTCTTCCAGCCCGCCAATAAATTACATCATGCAACCCTCCCGGTTAGCAAATGTACCTCAACATGCCCTTCGCTTGTGCTAGAAGGCAGAGTGCTCACTGCTGGTTGATGAATCTGACAATGAATGTACTAGGAAAATACATTTTTCTCGACCAGAGGTGACTAAATTAATGTTCAGGCTTATTGATAATCGTTATAGTAATGAAGTATAATTTCAAAACAGCTAATAATAATCATCATTATATTACTTCACAGTAATGTGTTAAATGCTTTTTCAGTTGTTCCTCTTGCGTTAGCAGTGTGGAAAGGGACAGTAAAAAGCGTGTGCAGGAGTTTTCCTCTGAGGGGGAGAGTTGTTATATCCAGGGAGAAAACTAAAGGAATATTCTGAAATGTCATTAGTGGTCTTATGCTGCCATCTATTGGAATTATTTAGCAACTGCAGTAGTACTGAATAAAGTATATCCTCACTAAAGTAGTAATTACTCAGAATTGCAAAATATGACATTTTCTAGTTCATTTTACCAATTACAACCATAAAATAACCATTTATAGCATAACAAACAATGAAACTGACATAAACCAAAAACACCATACATTTACTTAACTATATATATGTATATATATATATATATATATATATATATATATATATATATATATATATATATATATATATATATATATATATACTATTTATTTAGATGGGTGACATTATCTGCCAAAGTAATACGACTGTAGATAAAGAAGAGCTCTCCAGTAGGTGTACCAAAACATT